>NC_042493.1:122470404-122477756 GCF_005508785.2 Acyrthosiphon pisum
CTGGGATTTTAATGCCCTAAAAAAAACCAAAAAAATGCTTTTATTCCCTAAAAATTCTGAATATTGCACTAACAAAATGTACTAGACTATTTTTATTTCTTATAATTTCGATGTAATTTCTTATATAATTTTGGTGTAAATAGTAATATACATTTTAAAGGATTGTACAAAATGTTTACAGACAGAACTGATCGTTTTGAATTTCCTTAATCCGGAAAAACAATTCTTTACCACAGAAGTCAACTAACGCAAGTCCATTTTTAAAAATTTTGAGTTAGTTATATAATCAGAATATGCTTTGATCTTTTTAAAAGTGTTAAAAACGTAAGTCCTGTATACAATAAATGTGGGTATAGATAGCAAGAAGGATACCAACTTAAGCACTAAACTATTATAGGAGTATAGAAACGTAATTCCAGCAGTTATATAAGAAAAGTAATACAATTGTAAGTCCATTGCAAAAAATATTTTTGTTTTGTCTCTCCTGTAAAATTTGCTTTTTGTGACTTGCGTTACTCGACTTCTGTAGTATATAGAATTATATCCATTATCCATAAATTATTATTATTTTTTTTTTTTATAGGTTTAGATCATATATTATTTTTTAGTTGTACATACATAATATAGTAACTATAACTGTTATAGTTTGTTTAGTTGATATAAAAATCATGTCAATGTACGTACAAATCTTAAAATAAAGTTTCAAATTCAAATTTTAGATTTTATGTTTTTAAACTATGAAAATATATTTACCTACTTATATATAATATATTATTTACTTACTTTTTAAGTCATAATATTAATTCGTTATAAATTATTACATATTCCTATAGTTTAGGAACTAGTTCCCATTAGAATTTAAGATATACTGCACATATTACGGAGAAATAGATAGCTTAACAAGCTATTTTTGGTCAATAGGTTACATCAAAAATCACTCAAATGTGACGTACCTACGCATTGGTGGACTGCGCATTGCTGGTAAACCCTCATGCGCTTTATATTGACGTTATATCGTTCAAATTTTAATATATTATATTTTATATATAGGTATATGTTTTGTTTATATCATTAATATTATGAAGTGCGTGTGTTAAAATGTGTATAAAAAGTTTTCAAGTGTTGATCATTCCACTTATAAATCTCGACTAGCCACCTGTTACGTTAAAAAACCAAACAATTCCAACGGCAAATTAAATTAAATATCTTGGTCTAACTCTAGATAAACGCCTAACCTGGAGCCAACACTTAAAACGTCAGGGTAAAACAATTAACTCTATACCACACCTAACTCGTGCAATCCAAACTTTCCCTATCGAATAAACTTACCATATGTTACAAGTCAATAATTCGACCAGTTTGAGACACGTGGTTAGGTTAGACATCATTCAGTTGTGGGGTTCTACAAAGCCCTCTAATACCAAAACGCTTCTGGTGTTTTAATCCATCTGCTTACGACTAAATAAATAAAGTCTTCTCCTCGGTATTTCACAAACAAAATTTTTCGTAAAGACCTTAAAATCATTACGCTTAATCAATTAGCAAAATTATATTACTTTAAGTTTCATATCAACTTAAGCTCTCACTGCGTAACCCGTACACAACTATCCTCCGTAATGTACGTAGAAGACAGTCATGGCCCAGAGACCTACTAAGATATAAAACAAAATTAAAAACACAACAATGCCTATAAGTACCAGCAGGTCGGGATCGTGGATTGCTACCCTCCTGTCACTAACCACTGTACTATAAAATGTACTGATATTATTATACTTACTGTATCGTATATGGATTGTACATTATTTTAACAAAATATTTATAGAAAAAAAAAGTATTAATTATTGTCTAGATTTGTAACTTGTGAGATTTTATCGCAATTTTAGTGGTATAATACCGTTACAGTATACTAGTATATTCAGTATAAATATAATCTAAAATTTGATCCTTTTCCTTAATCCTTTCATTTTAACACGATATTATTCACTAAATTTACAACTATCGATATTAAAACATCGTTTTCTTCGACAAGTTTCAAAAATATTAGAAATATCTGCGTCCATATTAAAGAGTTTGCGTCGTTAACATACACCACTGTACTGACCCATAACCACTGAAACTGTATGCTAAAAGTAGTTAGGTACGGAAAATCCAAAATGATGATAAGATAATATTGCTATTAAATATTTCGGTGGAAGAAATAAGCGCCAAAATGAGATAAAAAAAAAAAATCACACGAAAGCGCAAAAATCCTAGGTGTGAAACGGTTAATACTTAATAGATATTAAATAACAGATTTAAAATTTAGAATTATATCGTTTAAAAACTCCAAACGTTTAATCTCAAAAGACAAATTTATTATCAGATCACGATAGATTATCACAAGACAGTGCGTGATAGCAGTTTTGTGTTATAACACATATTGTTAGTGTTTTTTTTTTTATAAAATTATATTGATATGTGTATCATAGAGATTTTTAAATAACTATACTAATATATTCATTTTGGCACAAATTATATGTAATTTTTGCACCTTTGGCGCTTATGCCATATGTATTGGGTATAACAGGTAGGTATATAATATTAGATCGGCGCTTATTTCCTACACATTTTAGCGCAAATGATGGGTCATTTTTGCACCTTCGGCGTACGGCCAAATATTTGATAATTTGTACCGGAGTCTGTGTCGAAATATATACATGCGAACGAGTAGTCGGTTTTCATGTGAAAAACGTCGAATGTTCGCAAACGAGTCGGGGTGAGCCTGCGAGGTGTTTACAATACTGTTATAATATAGCACTACCCCTCGTCTCGAGAGGACGTGTAGTGTCGCCTGTGCTGGCCGGGCGCCTGTCGCGCTCGATCTAAAAATAAGCACACGCATGCGTACGCGCGCCCTCCTATAATACGTACGCGCGTATCGAATTCGCAGCAATAATAATATTATAATACATCGCATCGCAATGCGTCCCGCACGTGCGCGGCGCGTCGTAATACTAATAACATAATAATAATAATAATAATAATATACGACCGAGCGACGCGTCGGCCGGCGGGTGGCGGTGGCGGCGCGTAACAGTGCGAAACGTTTTCGGTGCGTTTCCGTCATCGGCAACAACTACCGCGACAGCAGCCACCGGGCACCGACCGAAACCGGCGGCGGCGGCACCACGTGCGACGGACGTCGGTCGTCGCGAGAGCAGGTTGTGCGCGTTCCCCGCCGCCCGCGCGCCCGCGAGCCGTCCGGCTATCGTCACTTATATTATACACGACTACTATTATACATTTACGCCTTCCGCGCGGGCGCGCGCGTAATACGCATACCATTATTACTATTATTATTATTATTATTATTGTTATTACCATTTCGTACTGCCGAGGGCGCGTGCCGGCGCGTGGCCGCCCGAGCAGAACCCATAAGTTGCGCGCATTATTTAAACATCCGACTGGGGCGGGCGGGGAAGGCGACCCGGCCGGTGGCGTGGCGGCCACCTATAGCACACCGGCCGAACCGATTCCATTATACAGCTGTCAGTGCGTGCTGTACTACCTATATAATAGTGAACGAGCGCGCGCCCGAACCTACGTGTGTGTGCGTGTGTGTGTTTTTTCTTTCGAAATCTGACGAACCGTGACTTCCACGGCCCGAGACTCTCTCTCCGGGGTGTGCGCGCGTGGGCGCGTGGGTGTGCGTACGTGTGCGTGTACACCATAATATAATAACGCAGTCACCTGTCAGCTGCCAACCGTTCCGGCGCGGCTTGTGTGTATATAACGCTATGTATATATATATATACACATATAGGTATATAACATAATATTTAGTGCACCGGCGGCGGCGGGCGATCCCGTGCTGCATTGCTGTGCTGCAGACGTGCATTATATAATAATAATAATAATAATATATAAATACATAATATTATAATAGGTGCACGTCGTGTGCACGATATCCGACGCGAGATCCATAAAAAATAATCGTCGCGTTTAAATTTATGCGATATCGCGCGCCGCAATGCTGCGACGCCGCCGCCGCCGCCGCTGCACATGCACCCGCACGGTACGTGCTGCAGTTGTTGTTATACCACGCGCGGTTAAATCGGCTCCCTAAATTACGATGTGCATTGTATACCGCGGCCGAGACGTAAACAAAAAAACCGACATACGCGTTTATTATGATTATGATTATTATTAAGAGGTACCCATATTATAATGATGTAATGATATTATTATTATGTAATATTATTAATCAGATCGATTCGCCGCCGGTCATGATAATAATATTATAATATAGGATCGGTGTTATAATAACGATCCGGGTGTATGCACGGTCGTATATAGTCTGTTTTCCAAGTGGGTAAATTACCGTCGAAAAGGATTAGGTCGTTGTCATTACGACAAGTGCTCATCCGCCAACGTAGGCGTAGAATTTCTTTTACATTTTAGTGTATGATTGATTGAGACACTTCAAAACATTCGTTTTAAAATTGTCGGAAAAAAAAACACTTATTTTAAATAATAAACGAACCACATTATTTAGTCTCACATGTCGAATATGCTCGTGTTGGCTGGCAATTATAATGTGTGAAAAATATTGATTTTTTTCAATACATCCTTTACAGAGTTTTCAGTTCTGGTTTTATGAGAACTTTTAAAATATACGAAAGTAATAAGAATTAATCAATTTGTCAATAGAGAAATAAGAATACATTATGAAAGTTTTTTCTTTGTATTTTTGTACATCATTACGTACTTACATATATTTGATTAAAATGTTTGTACTAAATATAATAGTCCTTAATAATGGTTTTACAAAAATTTAAAATAGGCGTAAAATTGGATTTTATATCGAGGTCGGTATTTACAAAATATTAATAATAATTACCACAATTTTCAATTCACCATTGCCCCCATATCTTATAAGACCATTACAATGGACGTTTATACCTAGAACACAAATTTAAATAACTCAAAAACTACTCGTAAGAATTTTGATTTTTGACTCTGCTACGTCAACATTTTCAGAAAAATTATCTACTGAATAATTTACAGTAAAAAGGGGCCGGTGTTCTCATTTGAAAAAAAAACAGAACTGTGTTATCTCCACAGCACACTCCTTATGTATAGTACAAAAAATCTCAAGAATTTGAAAATATTACGGTATATTTAATAATTATTCCTAAAATCAGATTTTGAATAACTGCATTATTGAAGAAAAAAGGGGGTGTGCGTGCTTAATGAATCACTCTATATATGTGTGTGTGTGTGTGTGTGTGTGAATACGTGTAACTTAATGTATAAATATATAATAATACTTGAATTCGTCACGAAGTTTACTTGAAAAAAAATTGTTCACCCGTTTTGGTAAAAAAACTACTAAAAACTACTAAACCCTTAAAAATTAGATTTTTTATTTTTAATATCAAGAATTATTTTCAATGTTGAAAAATTGAAGTGAAAATGTATTAAAAGTATGTAAGAAAGTCGTTTTCAAGTCGATTTCATGACGAATTCAAATATGTTTTTAGTAAATAATATAGTTTACATTTAAATTCAACAAATATGTTTGAAATAAATTCATGTCAAATGTTTGATACTTTTGACAAAAAAATAACAAACTAATTAATATTTGTGTAGTTCATTTTTGCAGACATGTGCAGTTGCACGTGCAGGACCGCTCTGCAATAATTATTTAACACACAGCCACACACGCTATAATGATCACTTACTACGCACAGATTTATACGACACGAGAGCATGCACTTAATGTCCTAAACTGAAATTCTCAAAAATAATTGGTATCCAATCCCAATAATAATATAGTATTAAGCCGGGCATACACTGACAACCGTGGTTGTCAATCTTCCTATAAAATCAAACACGTTTGAAATTCATCGATCAAAATCAAAGTATTCATTTTTTTCAGATTTAATAAAAAAAAAAATTATCGTCTATTTGTTGAATATTGTTATACGTTGAACGTTAATAATATACCTAGTTAGTATATTTACAACCTATATCTAATAATTAATATATTATACATGCAAGGAGCGCAATTGGTAAACTGACCCTAAAATACAATTTTTTAGGCGCAACTGGTCCATGTTCTATTTTTAATTGTATGTATGACATGCTGCGTGACGATAGGTCCCTTGTTATATACGCACCTTGTACAAGGCGATTACCGAAGCTAAACTTTGTGTACATCGAGTGATCCATCTATAACAAGATACACGCGTTCAAAAACTATTAAGACATTAAGAATAAACTTTTTTTACAAAAACTATATTTTTCACAATTTTTTATCGTATTCTTTTTTAATATTGTATTAGAGCATTTCGATTTATAATAATCGTCAAAAGTTTGGACGAGTACCTTATGAGTTTCAAGTATTTTAAGATTAGATGATTGGATTGAATAGGGGTACATTGGTAACCCGTAAAATGCTGGTCTACTACACTCAACTTATTAAAAACTTTTGAGTTTAAATGGGTAGGTATACCTGTACTTGTAACTAATAATCAGAAATAAACTAACTGTCCGAAATTTGATTTTTATAGATTGAAATACTCTAAGTAATATTCTGGAATATAAAATCAAAATGTATGTGTTGTCGCATTCAAAATAGTAAAAAACACGTTATTCCAAAAATGTTGTATTGACGTAACGACTTGAAATTACCTATGTAAAATAATATCTTAAAAAGCTTTAGCGTGTTTTCTGTTATAACGTGAGTGTTGTATACGTTAAACGGATCACCCCGTGAAGACCTAAGTATGCCTATACACGGTTATTAAATAATAAATTGTATATCATTATACAGGTTCAAGACGGGCCGCAGACGACGACGCACGTCCGCCACCACCACTACCACCGCTGCAGCAGAGGGACCATCGTCTGTCCTAAACATACACGGCATAATAAATTTAAATGGAATCTTCACATTAATGCAATGGCAATCACAATCCGAAAATTATTATTTTATATCTTTAATGGGGTTAGACGCATATTTAATCTACAAATAAAACACTTAACACACACACACACACACTTATATATTATAAATATCACTTGTATACAACCAATCTTAAATTATGGACTATGGTATAATTACGTGGGGCCAGATAATTATGTCAATCCATTAAAGATAACCGTGATTAGCGTAATTAAATGTTTGATATTATACAAATGAAAATATACTATAGTAGTAATTATGTATATATAGTGAATTAAACGCGTACCTAACTAGCAATAAAACTTTACATTTTAAAAATGCCTTAATTGCAGCACTGTTTAAGTAGGTACATAATATAGACACAATTAATGTATTATCAAATGTCACACAAGAATATTCAACT
>NC_042493.1:122477856-122478744 GCF_005508785.2 Acyrthosiphon pisum
GATCCAACAATAATTTTTATGAATTTGTAAAATAATTTAAAAAATACACCTTGTAAATATATTGCTTGTTGGAAAAATGTATGAATATTATTATCATTGTAACTATAATTAAATAATTTTTTAAATATGTATCAACACTGCATATTAAAATACATAATTAGTTGGTTTTCTTGATTTGGTGCCCCATGAGATGATAAATTGTTTAAAATATGTTTATATTCACGTAATTCGTTATCTATAATCCATTGGTTACCTACCAACAGTTTCGCTTTTTTCTTAAACGAATTCATTAATCTGTTTATCATATTTTCACATTGTGATCACATTAAAAAAAGGCGGGTAAGTCGTGGATGTCGCTCTGCTGTACAGTAGGTTACAAGTGGGTTACTGTAATGGATGGAATTAAATTTGAATCCAATGATATTATATCATTGTATACGAAAAACGATTCTGAACGGAGATGATTTGTCAGTCTAGGATATATTATTTTTAAAGAAAAACTTATGGAGAACTTTGTACCAAATTTTAAAAACTTAGTTATAAAAGAAAAAATTTTTACGATTTTTCAACCACTAAATTACTTGCAAATGTTCGCAATTTTGAAATATTTCGTATAAATTTGAACTTTAAATGCTTATAAATAAAAATTGTGACAATGTATTCCTTTTATTTTGCAACTGCTATTGTAAAAATATGTTAGAAGCCTTGTATTAAATTTCCAAATCTTAGAATTAAAAAGAAAAACTTTTATGAATTTCTGTCTAAGATAATTTGAACATTGCCGTAATTTTTACGTATTTAATCAAAATTTGAACTTTAAATGCTTATAAAAAAAAAATCGTGACTATATATTTCTTTTATTTTTCAATTGCTATTGTAAAAATATAT
>NC_042493.1:122478794-122480359 GCF_005508785.2 Acyrthosiphon pisum
CCCTCAAAAAAAATAATTCACGTTATAGTAAAAATACAATTTTGTTTTTATTTATTATTATTATCTAAACTGAAGAAAATTTATTTTAGATAAAAAAAACATCGATTGAATATAACAAATCTAAAAAGAAACTTAATAAAAAAATTTGATTGAATGAAAAATATTAAACAAATCTAGATTGAAATTTTTTTATTAAACAAAAATGTTTAACAAATATAGACTTTTTTATTATATTTACATTTTTATTAGGTAAAAACAGCTTTTTTAAATTTAATTTGGTATTTTTACAATAGTTTTTTTTATTCTACTTGTCTTTTTTTTATTGAAATACAAATTATGAAAAAATCTTAATTCAATAAATTTAGTTTTTTCAATTGTTTTTTATTCTAAATTGTTTTTTTTGTATTGAAATACAAATTATGAAAAATATCAATTCAAAAAAATCTTGATTGAATTAAAAAAATTAAACAAATCTTGATGGAATATTTTTTATTATATAGTTTTTTATTTTATATACATTTTTTAATTAATACAGTTTTTTTTTAATTTAATTTAAATATTCAATAATTTTTTTTTTTTAAAAACTATATTTAATTTTTTTTACTAAACATTTATTTATTTAATTTAGTTTTTTCAATTGTTTTTTATTCTAAATTGTTTTTTTGTATTGAAATACAAATTATGAAAAAATATCAATTGAAGAAAAAATTTATATTTGATAAAAAGAACCTTGATTGAATATAACAAATCGAAATAGATATTAAAAAAAAAAAATTATTGAATATTAAAATTAAATTAAAAAAAAATCTGTATTAATTAAAAAATGTATATAAAATAAAAAACTATATAATAAAAAATATTCCATCAAGATTTGTTTAATTTTTTTAATTCAATCAAGATTTTTTTGAATTGATATTTTTCATAATTTGTATTTCAATACAAAAAAAACAATTTAGAATAAAAAACAATCGAAAAAACTAAATTAAATAAAAAAATGTTTAGTAAAAAAAATTAAATATAGTTATTAAAAAAAAAAAATTATTGAATATTAAAATTAAATTAAAAAAAAATCTGTATTAATTAAAAAATGTATATAAAATAAAAAACTATATAATAAAAAATATTCCATCAAGATTTGTTTAATTTTTTTAATTCAATCAAGATTTTTTTGAATTGATATTTTTCATAATTTGTATTTCAATACAAAAAAAACAATTTAGAATAAAAAACAATCGAAAAAACTAAATTAAATAAAAAAATGTTTAGTAAAAAAATTAAATATAATAAAAAAATTATATTTGATAAAATATCTACCGGGTGATTCTTTTATCAAACAACACTCATTATTTCAAAAAGTGTAAATTTTTTTGAAAATATTTTTTTTCATAGTTTCAAGTCGCATATAAAACAACATTTTTCTTAAAAAATTATGTTGATGAACGGAGCGGAGTGGTACGGGGTTACCCCGCGAAATGTTTGTCCACTTCTCTGCTCATCAAAACTTTGAATATTTATAACTCGTAAGCATACTTGCCCAAAATTCGATTTATATGTATCAAAATACT
>NC_042493.1:122482052-122492803 GCF_005508785.2 Acyrthosiphon pisum
ATAGTTTGTTTATAGATTTTCCTTTGGGGGGGGGCTGGCGCAACGTACGTGTGTCGATCGCATTTTTGATTGGACGTTACTCGTTTGGTAGTAATAACCAAGTTGTACTCGCGAGTACACCAAAAATTTACGACAGCTCAACTTTTACGAATTTCAAACTTTTCAACGTTTCAAGCATTGGCGTTCGTACTGCAAAACCTTTTCCGCTATAGGATGTCCTCTCGTATCGATATGGTTATCAGTTGTAACCATATAAATATTTACCGCGCCCTCGAACGGCACGACACGACGCACGACGTAGCTGCTGTGAATCCGACTTAGAAAAATATTGCTTACGGTACATATCTATGACAAAACCGCGGTACTTTCCATCTGTTAACCTTTTGCAACACTGATTCATCGAACGCACAATTTTCTTGAGTGCGTATATACCTACTTATAATCGTGTTGTGCGGAGTTCGACGATATTCCCGCCGCGAATCGTTTCTCATAACCAACCGTTTTCACGTCGCCGCTATAGGAAACGCGTAGGTATTATAATTTATAATAATAATATTATAGTACCTATGCAGCAAAGTGTTGTACCTATAGTCATGCAGTGGCCGCGAAACAAGTCTGAATAATGATCACCCCTGACCCGGCGACAAGTGCCGCCTGTTTCCCTAGGATTACGCGTGCCAGGTGGTTGCGCGTCAAGGTAGGATGCACAAAGTCACCGCTGTATATATAGGCTACATTATTCACAGTTTCCAGCTTTCAGAAACAGAGTTTCATACGCCTCTGTGGCTCTCTATAACCGTTATTTAGAAATTGTAATTAATTGTATTTGCATATTTTAATTGCTATTATAATATGGGTATAGTTTTGGAAAATCAGAGGAAACCCTTCGTAAAACATTCGCGCGCGACAAAGTATAAATACTTGATAATAATATAATATAGAATATGGTCATATACCAGATAGACGATCTGCAGCTGCGGTCTTATAATAATATTATTGTAGCCGATACTATATTATAATATGGTATAATTGCATTGATGTACTGCGGTTTAAAGTGTGCAATAAAAATGCATAAAATATAGGACGTTCAAGTCTTTGATAATGGTACATATTGCAGTATTATGTGTGGAAAAAACCTCCCAGTAAAAAAGTCCCGAAAACATATTTTGATAAAAAAGTATTTGGCAATCACTTTTTTCCCCTATATTCCGTATTGTAATAAGTCACATAATTAATAATGTACTTTGATCGAAATATGGGAATAAATAATGTTTTTTTTCATATTAATTTTAACAAAATAATTCCATGTCTGTGTTTTACTGCATCCAATTTATAAAAACAACATTTTTCCTGTATAATTTGAATCAAACGGATTATCAATTTGACATACTATTTTCTCAATTAATTTATTGAGTGATATCTATACTTTGTACTTATAATGATTGTGTAAATAATTATTATTTCAACCATACAATTTTGTAGAATCATATTAACTGTATAATATTATATTAGTATTGCGTCTGAACAAAGTTATAGAATATCGTGGATGGGCTATCAGGGACTAGGGAGCTATAAAAAAATATTTTTTATGTGACAAAATTCAAATTAGGAACATAAAAATTACTTATTAAATGATTTCGGATAATCACTATTACCTAAATAAACGATGTCCTTCTTCGTAGACTCAACTCCATTGAAAAGAAACATTATCATAGAAGGAGACGTGTGCGATTATGGATTCTAAGAAATTATACTTTAATCACTATCAATATGGTGTTATTGAGAACAGTCAAAGATAAAAAGATTATCCTATTACAATATAAAGATGTGGGTATACCTAAGTTTTATTTTCTAATCTGTATACTGTAGACGCCAGACGTCTTTAGTACCTACATAAAACGTCAGATACCGGATATCGGATTCTCATCTCAGAGTACTATTAATTATTTTAATACGTATTCATTTTATAAATTGCTATAAATTCTATTACAACCCATTTGAAAAATGAAGTTCTTATAAACTGCAGTAGTCTGAAAAATTACAAAAAATTATTCTCTGAAGAAGTCCGTAGACCATAGTATTAATAATATGCAACATTGCAACGATTTTTAAAATCCAAATGTTTGTTTACTAGTACCTATTTATTATATTGTTACTATATATTATATACTATAGTGTATATTTATTGATCAGGGTTCGGGACTTATAGTAGGTACTTACCTAAAAACATTCAAATGAGTGGCGAAAAAATAAATACTTAACTAAAAGCAATCAAAAAAGTACTTTAGAACATAAAAATAAACAAAAAAATCAATCTCAACATTTTTACCCCACTCCCCTACCACTACCAGAAAAAAAAATCAGGACACTACTCGAAATCTTCCTTTCTCCTCATATAAATACATTAAGGTATGTAACTTTTTTAGAATTGCACTACCTAGCGGATAACTTTGAGGTTTTTCATTGTAAGTTTGTAAATTAAATGAATACATGATGACTGACAATGTTGAAACAGCGCGATGAACAGCGCGACCGAGAATCGATTAATCATACGTTATCGTGTTGATTTTTCAAAACCACCGGGAATCACTTACAGTTTGTTTTTTCTACATTATAATTATTACGTTGAGAATTTGTGATATTTGTATTTCTCTATATGACCAGCCCGACTGACGAAACGAATAGCAAATATAAACAAGGGCGACTTGAGTATCACTACTGTATAATATAGTTGTTATTAAGTACTTAATAGAATAAAAACGCAACTGTATTTAATTCGTATTGAAGAAAGAATTATAGGAAAAAATTTAATCGGATTTTTGTCAGTGAATACCGTCTGCGTTAAACAAATATTAGAAACTTGAAAAAATCAATTAATAAACACTGAAATTAGCGAAAAATCAATTGAAAATTTTATTTTTAAAATGTTAGTAAAAAAGAAACAAATGCTGCAAGTCTCGAACCCTGTTTCTGACCTACAGGACGTTATTTTTAATTATACAATATTTGTTAGGTCCAAATTAAATGTTAGAACTAAATTACAACCATACAAACGCTATAGTTTTGTCAGTTTGGACATATAGTATAAAACTTTGGGTCACTGCCAAAATATATTTTAACATCCATCTAATCCAAGTTTTCTTGAATATATTATCTTAACATGTTCTTACTGATGCCCTATGGTATTGAGCCAACACAACATTACACAATGATCTACAACATATGACTTCAGAATGACTTTAATAAACTTCATTACAATTCTACAAACGTTTTCATTCCAAATTAATCTCCATCGCTAACCCTTTAATATAAATAAATGGTCTTCCTTTCTATTCCTGATAACTCCATTTGCCGGCGTTGTATTAACATATTATGTAACTACAGATGAAATATTTACAAATTGTTTGAAAAATAAATCTATACCTACCTATAAGACCTAACTTCAGGTTTTAGTAACAAGAACCATAAAACTAATTTCTTAATATAGTTTAACTAGTTAGTACCTACGACAGAATATAATTTTTTTTTATATATATTATGAAGACAACAACTTACAAACTGATTACAAAATATTGTAATTTTCTTTCTTATATTATACATTTGAGTAATATTTTAATAATACCTAATCGTATTATTTTATTTATCGTAGTGATGCGTTGTATTTTTATTTATTTATTTCAGCGTAATTCAATTATAATACAATAATAACAATAATAATATTAAGAGCTGATATCATACGTCTGACAATTACTGAGCTAAGCTCGTATCTGGTATACGGAAAATACACCAATAATACATCTATATACTTAGCAATAGTTAAAATATATTAAAGATAAATTACTAAATATTACAAAAGAAAAATTTATATAACGGTCAAAATATTTTGTCTCAAATAGGATATGTAGTATGGTCATTAAACCTTTAAATAACAGAGGGTGCAGAGTGCAGACTATAACAGCTGCGATGAAAAACCACTGGACCGCGGTTACACGTACAGGTAACTCCACCGTTGGCGTATTTATTCATTATTGTCTTGTATAAAATTTACCACATATACAAGGCAAAGGTAACAAGTGTTGTATAATGTATGATAATCGAAAAAGTTTGCAAATTATTTATTCACTATAATAATATATATAGTTGCGGGTATATTATTTACTTTTATTAAGAGTCTATAGGTAGTCCTGGTGCCATTATATATTATTTTTCACTCAAATTGATAACATTCACACTTCGCAATCAAAATAGTGTGATGTCATATTATCGACTATACGCGCGCTTTACAACGACAGACAAGAGTTTTAATCGAATACCCGAATTCCTATTGAGTGAGAATTTATTGAAACACCAATACCGAAAATCTGACCTCTGGACCGGCTATTCTTGTGTGAGATAATGATAGTATTACAATAATATCGTACGGTACTAGGAAATAGTACACCCATGACCCATTCATGTTTACCGCACAGTCATGTTTGTAAATACCCTCCACATAGTCGTTTGGATTTCTTAGTCAATGAATAAATCGTAATCTCTTCGATAAGATGAACCGTATTGACCGTTTTATCCATTATGACGTTACACGTAGTGTCTTGTACACGACATGTGCGCGTCGGCGTCGCTAGAAGTTATATTATTTACAATTGTATAATATTATATAAATACGTGATGAATACATTAGAGCCCGGAAATTCATGCATCAAAATTGTCTATACAGACACTGACGAGCGCTCGCATATCCTTAAAAATTAAATGTTTCTAAAAATTCGTTTGGAAATGTATGAATGTGTATTTCATGATATTTTATATATTTATTACGTCTGTGAAGTTGGCTCCCCGACTTCACTCGATCATCACAAAACCTATACCAATATTTTGCAACTTAGATGCAACTATTTGCAACAATCTTTTGGAAATTTGCAACTCCATACTTTCCCCGCAATCAATGATTTACTTTTAGGGGGGCCAACTTCACCTGGCCCCCCGACTTTACCCGATCCCCTCCAAACGTACGCCAATATTTTGCAACTTATTTGCAACTATTTGCAACGCGATTTTGGTAATTTGCAACTTCATACTTTAACAGATATCAATATTTTTGTGTGGGGGGGGCTGGCCCCCCGACTTTACCCGATCCCCTCAAAACATACGCATATTTATTGCTGCAGTGGTATACGCTGTTCGAAAATGATCGTCTTATTTTAGGCGGGTTATAATTTATACGAATTGATAAATACAATATCGTATTTTTTTAGCTGTTTTCGTCAAAATCGTTTTATTTTAATAATGAAATACATAATATTATAATATGAACTTGAAAAATAATTATAAGTCACATTGAATAATAGTAAGTTATACCTAACAATAATAAAGTAGGTACCTACCTATATGAATACTTATATAACAAAATTAAATACATTTATTGCGTTCATCATATTATATACCTATGCATAGAAATATTACTTGCAATAGTACCTACACCTGCCTACTTGAAATAGATCCTGGTAGTTATCTATTTATTTATGCATATTACGTTTTCGGCTTATCAGTAATACAAGTAAAAACAATAATTACAAAATAGAATAGTGAATAGCGAGTAAATGAATAAATAAAACATGTAACATTTCAAACAATAGTCATAATAATAAATAAATCAGTAAAAGTAGTGATGATAATAATAATAACAACAACATTAACAGCGGAAATTATGGTATGTGGGTATCAAGTAAGGAAATGTCACAGACGTATGGTGAGTTCGTGTAGGGCTGCCCTCGTGCAATTTGGCTAACTCTCCTTCAAACTTCATGTTAAAGCATGAATGGACTATGTGGTTGATAAAATATGTCGCCGTATTCGCATAGTGGAGTGTCGGCCATTTTCCATTTATGGAGTAAGTAATTACATCTTCCCTGCTCCGTCCTGATGCGGTCGAGAGCTGTCCACCGGGCACGAGTAAAATCCTATTCAGGTACTTTTAACAGGGTTTTGTTACGGATTTCTGGTAGTTACCATAGTTTTTTCCATAGCCCTTGGACACTTCGGGTGCATCGGCACGCCAGATAGGATGCCTTGACTTTAGTCAGTAGGGGCAAGTACTGAAAAGTGTTTAGTCTTAAAATGGTCTTTGTGGTGTGAAATGGCCTCCGAAGTCTATGTGGAGGGGCTATGTTTGTTAGGACAAGTAACCATTCCTGATCATATATAACATACTTGTGTTAGAATTTATTTTATAAAAAAAACTATGCGCAACAATTTCGTTATACTGCAGCTGCCTGCTAGATATTATTATTCATCAAACCAACGAACTATACATTACAAAATGAAATTTTAATTTTAATAATATTATAAACTCCAACGATATAGTTATTTGCCTTATAATAAATTATTTATACATATTACTAAGTATATACTTAATATTATTGATATGTTTACTCTATAATTTTTACATCTGTACATTTTTGTTGTACTATACAGTATGTCAGTATACCTATAATATATGTCATTATCCTTCTATAGTCGATTTCTTTTAAGAATTTTATTATCTGTTATTACTTTATCCTGTACTTTGTTCTGTACTCACATTTTATATAAACGTCGTAGATACCCGCGATGTCTTTTAGTGGTATCGTTTCATATTTATAATAAATACGAACCGTGGGAGATATTATGTTTAATAGCACACACATATATATATACAGCTATAACAGGTCCGCAGGAAATGCATTTAGGTAATTTATCCATTTAGGACGTTTTCCTTTTGTCAATATTAAGTATAGTTATGAGTTAATTCTATGAGTATACCCCAATTCTTAGTCAATTGATCACAACTCGGTGTGTCCACTGAGGGTTTCTAAATGTGTCATTTATCAATAGTGTTTTTCTTCTCTCTCGATCTCTTCGGTTCCACTTTTTAAATTGTTTTGTAACAATATATTTTAGACATTTTTGTTTCGTTAATCGTTAGCATTATTATTTCGGTGTTTATTGTAATAGGGGCTGTTGAGAACTATATACGCGGGCACAAATTCACAATGTTTATGATATTATGTTATATTATATACATTATAACTCTTGGTACTCAAAGGGGTCAAAATATAATACGTTTATAGTATGGGCGCAACACGTTTGGCACATTTACAAAAAATAGGGCACAACCACAATTGGGTGTAATATTTCTCTTTTAAATAACACGCTTGAACATAAATAATTCTCTGTATATTATACTATTTCCGATCCTATTATACAGTTACCTAGAAGTCACCACGAGGAGGTTGGCTCAATATAGTCTTCCAAAATTATCCAAATATTTATTGTTTTATAAAAAACGTCCCAATTTTATTTTGATATGTACCAGCGTATTTTTGAAACTTCTGATTTATTCTGGATACTTATTTCTATCGGATTAATTAATTTGTTTGCCTGAAAACGTTGTCCTAATTTTTGTTTACCTAAATATTTTACATTTTATCAATAGATTTTTTTGCCGCAAACGTAGTCTTCATTTTGGTATAAATTGTATCTTTATCCAATTTCTTTTCTTAATTTATTTGTTATATTTTATATACGAAAACGTACCATCCACTGTAAATATACACGATTTGATTTGTGAGTAATTTCGAATTAAAAATACAAGTAAAAATTGGAATGCTGTCTGCAGTAGTTGTGCTACTCGTATTATGCTTCGTGTCCAAACGTGCTACCAATAATTTTCAAGTAAATTTCTCATGCTGCGCTCAAACGTGCAGTTATGCCCCATAATAATAATATGATATATATTATAGTATTATACCTACAGGTAGTAAACGGTCGAGTCAATCAAATATTTTCACACGCGTATAACGCGTAGGCATATAATGTGATATCTATATTATTATTATATATATTATACTCAGCCAGCCGCGGTGCAGGTTGTTTTTTTCGGGACGAAAATCTGAATGGCGAACGACTAGGTTCATTGAATCATCATCGTATTATTATTATTATATCGTATAATATGTGTCAATTCGCGGTCTGCAGAAATGTGCCGCCCCCGCGCTGCAGGTAGACAGGTTGTATTTTCTCGGTCGGGTAATGCGCTGGGAAACGTACACCCGATCGGTTCTGATGAGAACCCGCGGCGCACCACTCGTATTTTCGTGAGTGTGTGTAGGCATACACCTTACCTATATATAATACATAACATGTATACATATATTATTATGTTATGTACCCACTGCACTACGGACTACCTACTTTTTTTCTTCGTCTTTTCCTCTTTCCCCTTCCTTTTCTTCCTACTTAGACGTCGGTGTGTTTGCATTCATCACCGCGCGGTGTATATATATATACCTATATTATATATGGTTCGCTCCTTCAAAATCGCTACTGACCCGACACAAACAAGAAATCCGGGCCATTGTCGACGACGACGAACCGATGGGATTTCGAATGTTTGCATCCCGATACATAATATTATATTATCCCGGTCGCCGCCTGCACATCCGTTCGTTGGTTTCTCACGCGTGTTTTTGACACGCACCGCCCCGCGATCGGCAGGTAGTCGCGACGACGACGACGACGACGACGATCGTGGAAAAGCAGAAGACGGAAAAGAAAAAAATTATAATAATAACGATAAACCTGTTCACCCCATATCCAGAACCATGCCCGAGCACTGTTGTGGGTACTTATAATAATAATACGATTATATAGGTAATAGTAATATACAAGGCTGGGCAAGTTAATGATTTTTTTAAATCAGTTAAGTTAAGTTAATATGCATCAATATCAAAAAGTTAAAAGTTAATTTAACTATAGGTTAAAAACGAAATAGACTGAAAAAGTGAATTAATATAATAATAATATTAAAAACAAAATAAATTAACTTAACTGACTTCTTTAAATGAAAAATTAATCCGTTAATTTCACGTTAATTAAAAAAGAAATGTACTATAAGTTAACAGTTAGTTTAATGGAAATCCAAAAGTAACTAGTCAAGTTAAAATAAACTTTTAAACTTAATTTTAACATTTTAACTCGTTAATGCTCGTCTATTCGTAAATCACCGCGCGACTACGACGAGGGTTCGAAAAACTTGGAACTTTGCAGTAAATAATCCAACAACGCAGTATATATGTTTATGTATCACATTTTTTGTTTTATTAAATGAAAATATATAAACACGGTCGATCGACAAAATAATATGATATAATAATGTTGGTTAAATAATAATACAGAAAAATATGATGTATATCGAGAAAAAAAAAATAATAATATATATGACAATAATAATTGATATACAAATCAGACATAACATTATTATTGTACATGACATTTTAAGTCGTTATAACTGCGCACGATCGTGCGACTAGATTATATATATATATATATATATATATATTGTATACACAACGACGGGAACGACTAGTTGAACATTATATACGTGTATATGGCGACTTAATTACAATATAGTACACCGGAGCAGTCCATATATATAATGCATATTACAGTGATATATATATATATATATATGATATGAAAACAAAATAATATATAGGCACAAGTAATGATAAAGTTCCGTCGTACGTGTATATAATAATAATATTATACAAGAGCGATTTATCGTAATAGTTGGCGTTCATGCACCCAAAGCAAGATATGTTATACATTATATGATATAATATAATTAGGCACCTCCGGGCACGGCGAAGGGACGTGGGATTTTCACGTAATAATAATATCATAACAACACGATAATATAAATATTATTATATCGTTTTAATATTAATATGACGCGGCGTCACCGTAGCAGATGCAATGTCACTGCAGCTGCAGCACGACGTTATGCACTGCAGTCGTGTCCGCACACGTACCCGTTAAACAAAATAATAATGGAAATAATAATAATAATAATAATAATAGTATAATAAGTTATTGGAGAAAAAATGAACTTAACGTCTAACACAGTGCAGTTATGATTATCCATGATAATAAAGTGACTAGCGTACGTCTAATAGTAAATAAAACATTTAATATAATAATATGTCGGGGCAAAGATTTAAGCAAGGTTTTTATTTTTTCGGTTTTTCAATACAAATTACAATATATAATATATAGGAATACTCGCGACGAGCTCGTTTGCGCGAAATAAAAATTTAAAATCGTCGTCCGTAATGCGCCCGTGTCGACAAAAAAAAAAAAAATAATAATAATAATTGGTAATAGTAATAATAATCAAAAAAATAATAATAACCATAAACGAATATGATAATAATATAATATATAGAGATATGTTTAATAATAATTTAACATATAGTTGTATGCAATAATGAGGCGCGCGTGGGGGGGGGGGGGTAGCGCGGCAGTCTAAACCGTCTGTTGCTGTTGCTGCTGCTGCTGCTGTTGCTGCTGCTGCTGCTGCTGCTGGTGTTGGGGCAACACGCGGGGACATCCGGTGTCGCAGTGCTTGCTGAGCAGCGACATGCGGCTGAACGTCTTGCTGCACGTCGGGCACGAGTACTTCTTCACGTCCGAGTGGGTCTGCAGGTGCGCGCGCAAGTTGGACCGGTCGGCGAACGCCCGGTTGCAGTGCTGGCACGAGAACGGCTTCTCGCCGGTGTGCGTGCGGATGTGGCCCTGCAGCAGCCACGGCCGGCTGAACGCCTTGCCGCACAGCTTGCAGATGCAGGGCAGCGTGTGCGTGCGGATGTGCATCTTGAGCGCGCCGAGCGTGTTTGTACCGCCTTGTCGCAGTACTTGCACCGGAACGTCTT
>NC_042493.1:122492883-122495889 GCF_005508785.2 Acyrthosiphon pisum
GCCGCCGGCGGACGACGACGCGGTGGTCGCGTCGCTCTCGCCCGAGTACTGCATTTGGTACTGGTGCTGTGGCGCCGGTGCGGCCTGCTGCTGGTGCTGCTGCGGCGGCCCGTAGCCCGGCGATATGGCAGACGCCGATGACGCCGACGACGGCGTGGGCAGTGGCGGCGACGCGTCCATGGCTTCCGCCGACGACGGCGACCAGCCGCTGACCGCGGTACGTCCGTACCAACTGAGCGGCAAGGCCGCCGGCGGGCTGCGCATCGGCGTCACCGCGCCGCCGGGCGACGTGAGCTGCATGAGCGGCTTGAAGGCGGAACCGGTGCGGCCCGCGGTGCCGGGCGGCGACAGGGAAGCGTCTCTGGCGACGGCCATCATGGCGGGCGGGTACGGGACCGCCGCGGGCACGGGGTACGCTCTGTCCGCGACCAACATCGCGCTGCCGCTGCCGCCGTGCTGGTACATGTAACCGGACAGGTAACCGGTACTCGGGTACTGGGCGGGCACGGGCCTCGGCGCTATGGCCGGCGCGTAGTGCCGGTGAGCGTGGTGATGGTACGCCGCGACAGCGGCCTGCGCGGCGGCCGGGTGGTGGTCGCCCGCGATGTTCAGGCACAGCGGTTCCAGCGGCCCGGCCTTGACGGCCGTCGGCTGGAACGGTTGTTGCTGTTGCTGTTGGCGGTGCTGTTGTTCTTGCTGCCGCATTTGCTGTTGGTGTTGGTGCTGCTGTAGCTGCTCCTGTTGTTGTTGTTGTTGTTGCGGGCTTGGGGTGTAGTACGGGGACGACGACGGCTGCATAGGCGCCGCGGCGTTTTCGTGCTGTTGGTACGGCAGAGGCGGTTCTTTTTTCAACACCACTGACGCGATCGGTTCCGATTTGATTTTCACGCTCAGATCTTGCGGTTTAGTGCTCAGGTTTTCCGGTTCCAAACATTCGTCCGTGTTGTCTGCGCAAAAACAAAACGATTTTTCGATTAATATTTTATCATTCGAATCAATATATTTTTTAAAAAAACTAATTTTATCACCGTCCCTATATTGTGGTTTTATTTGATTTTATATTTGTGTAAAAGAAAGCAAAATGGTCTTTAGCTAAATAAATAGCGAAAAAAAAATATTTGAATTATTTTTTACGTCTTTAAACGACTAAAGTAACATAAAATATTATATTAAGTGTGGAAAAATTAAAGATGTTTGATATTTTATCGTACTCGGACAGTCTTTCAGATTTTCCGGTTTGTGGTCTATCGATCGAGGTGGGTCGTATGGGATTCTGCGCGGTGGTTATCACTACAATACAATTATATTTGTGCTCAGTATGGGTAACTATTTGTTTTAAATTTTTACAAAAACGTTTGGTTTTAAATCTACAGAAAACGAAACAGACGTAAGCCTAAGACGCGTATAACCCATATAATACATTATAATACGCGGAGAAGTGGACAAAACTCGGTCAGGCAATAATATAATTGTCTAAGAATTGGCGCCGGCAAACGAACACTGGGCGTGGGCGCCCATGGTCCGATCGAAAACATTATATTGTTATGTCATATAATAATATAATATCGAAATCGATCGGTTTTTCTACCTCGGTATACGGAGGCAATCACGTGTTTCGCCGAGTGATTTTTAAGGGGTACTATATTTTTTTGTTTTCGGCGACGATATGCGATGACGCGCAATATTATTTTGTCCGTCCGATACTATAATAGTGCTAAGAAAAAAAATCAGTGTCGTACTATTATAGCTGTGACGTCGTATGTCGGATGCAGTCGTCATTACATCGCCGTTTACACTAACGGTTTATTTAATATTTATTATTATTATTATTATTGTTTGGCGAGGGGTGAAGTGCGTCTCGCGTATATTGCGAAAACGTCGCGCACCGAATCAAAAAAAAAAGGGTGACCCTCGGAGGGCATTTCCCACGGTCGGTGGCGCACCGGTTCCCATCACACGTCGTCATTACGCATCATCGTATTATTCATTTGATTTATTATTATACGCGACGAGGGCAAGTGAATATTTTTGAATAACGTAAAAGGGTCACGAACGGGTGCAGAGAATTCGACGTATAGGTACCGAAGTACGGTAAGAGATATTATGTACCATAAACCACCGCCGAGTGATCGAATATTCTAATAAATATTTCCTAGTCGTCTTAATAAATAATAATATGATAAAAAGTGGCGAAAAACGGCACGTTAAGCCACACTTTCGCATACGCGTCGCGCGTTTAAAATAAATAAATCACGAAAACATTATGTACACGTATAATGTACTTTTGTAGTAACGCCGATAACCTCTTGGCAAATAATACCAGAAAAAAAATATATTATATTCCGAACGGTTCTAACCGAAGTCTAATATAATAATGATATTATTATTATTATCATTTCGTATTAATTACCGAAATCCATCTCGTCTTTGATGTACTCGCATTTGACAAAGTGCACGGGACGTTTCTTGAGCGGACAGTGCGAGTAATCCATCTTCTTCGAAGTCAACTTGTGATGCATCATTGTGGTTGCCGGTTGATCTTCGAAAATGCGCATTTTACGTACGCACGCGAACTGCTGCTGCTGCTGCAGGTTCGGGTGTGATGCGGCGGCGAAAATTTTCGAAAAATTTCAAAAAAAAAAAAACGGACCGAGAGAAAAAAAACTGATCCGACAAAATACTGTGATGTCGTCGTGATAAAAAAAAAGAAAAAAAAACGAACGATGTTCGGCGGAGAAATCGAAAATCTCCTGCTGTCGGCGGAACACGTGCGGCGGCGACGGCGACGGCGGCTGGAATGAGTGCAGCGGTGTGATGTACGTGGTGCACCGGCGTCGAACTCACTGGGATGCGGTGCAGCGGCGGGCGCGTTCTCCGGTGTGGGTCGCCGAAGAGAATGCGGCGAGTTGTCGTCGCCTCCGGGAGAGAAGAGGTGGTTCTGTATGGTTCCACGTTCTCGGCGGCGGCGGCGGCGGCGGCGTTCCCCCCACCAAACGATCGCGGCGG
>NC_042493.1:122496125-122546368 GCF_005508785.2 Acyrthosiphon pisum
CCGCCGTACGCGCATAGGTATCGCCCGCGACCGCACGTGCTGGCCGCCGCGACCAATCCGGCCGGCGTGCATGGCGCGGACCAATGGGCGCGGTGCGGGGTTCACCCTCCCGGTCCGGCGGCTGTCCCCCTTCCGATCCGGTTCCGGTGCGCGCGCGCGCGCGCTGAGGATCGGCTCGCCGAAACCGGTGCGACTATAATACCGTCGCATCATAGGTAGACACACCGGGCCGGTATAACTATAATACATTGTCGTACTATAATACGCGCGCGGCGCATCGCTGCTCTGATTATTATTATCATTATCTGTCGTTTTTCCCCGCGACCTGTGCGACAGATTTTTCGCCGTTCGCTTTGGCCTCTACCGCTTTGGCCCCGACGGCAGCTGCTGCACCCGAATATTAATAAACCGTCCGGCGTCGCCCCCCAAATGAAACAAATACGGTTACGGTGTCACGTACCGCGGTTTATAAATATACGGTGCGCAGCATACCGCGCATACGCGTACTGCGACCGTAGACCGCGATTAGACCAGCGGTGCAGTATTAATATATATAGGTGGTTATAATGCGCACTGTACAGTGACCCGGGTACAACGCCTCGCGGCGAGAGTTAGACTAAAGTTAACTTATTATTATTTATTTCAGAAAAGTATGTTTCGTACGAAAATATCTGAACCGAGTAGGATATATACTCTATCTAGCCCACTTTATCATGAATTCGTGACAAACGAACTGTGTTGAAAGTTTAGTACTCGAAAGTATTATGCGACAATTTTGGGGGTGGGTGATTCCCAAAATTGTTTTTGTCTCATGAATGAAAAATGTTCACGCCGCCACTGCAGGTACTATATACCTGATTACTGCCGTGCTAACCGAAAAAAGGGTATCTCCGTCCGACACGACTGTCATCGAGAGACAGCAAATAACGTGAGCAAAATAGTTACCGCAACTCCATTATTTTTCACGCGATATACCGAATTTTTTCTCGGTATTTGGATTTAGGTGCCGCATATTTTCTTCTTTAAAGTTTCATTTTTTAGACGGGTTTTAATAGGAAATACGCTATTTTTACATTAAAAATCGGCGTAAGACCACTAATTTACCACAAAAATCATTTTTACGAAAAATGGAGTTATCCTGTTTTCGCTTAGCGTACTGCAGTACTGTGTTTGGAAAACGTCGCAGACGCAGTGCCGTTTGAAATAGTTAAATTTATTGGGTAATCGTAAGTAGGTACATCACGACGATTACCTTTCAAAAAAATTGTAATTAAATTGTTCTCGAGTCGCTATCTTTTTATTTGTTCGGCCGAGTTACGTATTATACCTACCACTCGTTGGTGATTTTATATATTTTTAAAAATATCTACGCTAGAGCTTATCTAGTAATTACGCGTTGTCAATACATCAATGCAACGATGCCGCAATCTACAATAATATGAAAGTATAGATAAAATTATATATTTGTTTAAGAACCAAAAACGACGATATAATTAATTAGTTCAACACGTTTTATTTTATATTACAATTATTGAGCACCAATTAAAATTAAACTTTTTTTGACGAATAGCTATTGCTAATAATAATTATGTTATTGTCAGAAAACCATATATTACATAACCTACTTCGGTACCTATACATAGGTACATGAAAATTATACTTCAAACTAGGTACTTGCATATAAAATATTACCAATTGATTCTTAAAATGTATAGATATTACAAAATAATAAAGTAACGAATAAGTGTCTAATTTAGTAATTTTACCGCGGAATACCGTTAAATACTTGAACTATATGTATAAATATGTTACAAACGACAAAATAAACCCATAGTCGAATTACCATCGAAATTACTTAAAAATATAATTACATTACCCTGTAGAACTCGAATCACTACGGCACACTCTCCAATATACTTATGCTTTTAAGCGGATATTTTTTTGTGGAAATTATACACGTTATATACAGTGTTGAACTTTATTAAATATATAGTTACGAGTCGTAACTTACGACACAGTGTAACTATAATATAGGCAGTATAGGCACTACATATACAGGCATGATATGGACATAATATGGCGTTATTCCAACCTAATATTATTAGATTGATCATTTAAATTTTTACCGACTTGCAGCACATGATATAATATTATTATTATAATCAACGACTATTAAAATATAGTTGCAGCAGCTGTGACGTAAAATAATATAAGTTGTGCCTAAATATAGATGTGTTGTATATATATATATTATTATAATCGCGTTCTATATATATACTCATACGATAACGCCATGGCAGTGACATTTCACTGCTATATATTATAATATACATAAAATATTATGATATAACCAAGTCTGCAGGGCATCGGCGCTAGATAAAACGTTTAAGTCGATGTTGGTTAAAAACGTAATTAATATAATATTCTCGACTGATTTATATAACCCGCGAGTGACTTCATTATAAAAGTCAATTCCATAACTCAACCAGTGATATAATTAGTTAAATAATTGTAGAGTCGAGTTGATTTTTTCGTTAACATAGAAATATGCATCCCTATAGATTTAAAATATAATATTTTGTATTGATATACAATCACTATAACGGTACTTACCTTTACGTTGAGAAAAAAAAAATAAAGGGAATATATTATTCACGCGAATAATATTATGACGTACTTTATTGTTTAATATAATAGACTGTTGTTTAGAAGAGGCGAATGTTAAACAATCAAAATGATGCGCCATTTTTGGATTTCATTATGGATCAAAATACCGCGCAGATATATATTATTATAATACGCCTACTTGTTGGTCGGTATAGAAAATAACAATCTCGGCTGAGCGTATTTATTTCGAATTATTTCTTTACCAATAACGCATTACCGCGGTTGCTAAACGCACCTAATAACTTCTATACCAATATATATAGGCAAGTTCCATCGAGCGATGGCCTACGAGGTATGCCCTTCTGCTGTTATTCGTTCTGCAGGTAAATCATTTCTCTAATATTGATATACATTTTTTTTTGTTTTCGCACGTTCAGTTTGAAAGAAAAATACGTACTTAACGTCAACCTGTAGTTATGACGACCGAGTGGAGTAAATCGATCATTCTTTTTAACACGCGTGACTTTTACACGCATATTGTATAATATTATATTATATTATGTGTCGAGTTGAATCGTGTAAAGACTTTAACTATGGCTGCCGCGGAGATCCGATTCGTGTCTGCAGTCATATTTATGTACCCATATAGATATTTTGTACGCACTTGTGCTATCGTTTAGATTACCAAATTATTCCCACCACGGTTTCGATTTCGTATAAAATTATAATATATTAACCTGGGCACCTATTCAAGCCGGGGATTAAAGATCCATTAAGCCGCCGAACACTCTGCGTACAGACGCACTCAGTGGGCCCCTTTCATAACACTCCTCGAACTTCGATCTCTGCACTCTCACTCAAACTCAAAGCATTTATGTAATAATTACTATTCTTACGGTTGAATATTATTTAAGGTATTTTTTATTTTTTATCACGTAAAATGCCAAATGATTATGATAACACTATAAAGACAACCGAAAATTGTTTAAACGAGGATAGATTAGCATATATTATTTCTTTGTATTACATATAGTTGTACACAACTCACATTTTTTTTTTTTAGTAACTGTTCGTGCGATATGTAAACATTTTTCATTTTATTTTCGAAATCTCTTTGGATTTCGTCGCCGTATACCTATGTGCATTTCAAAAAAAAATAATAATTCGTATAAATATATGGGTCCCGTGTCCCCTTTATTCCGGCTTACTCATATATATATATATATGTACATTACATAATAAATTTAAGTCATGAGATATATTATACTGCACACAGGTAAAGGTGTTAATTATTTCACGCCCGCAGAATTTTTTTTCGTAATGAAGTCTCCGCGTGCAAGAATCGCAAAATCCGCGTTACGACCATGGTACCTATATATTATATTGGACAGTTGTGATATTGTATTCGCTCGTATGTACCTATTATTATTATATTATAATATGGGGTGACCTGCACCCCAACCACCGCCTGCACTGCACAATATAATACGCAAATGCCTATGTATATATATATCAGATTATATTATTACGCTATACACCATATAGGTGCGTGTACCTATTATAATATATAATATAATATTATATATTGCGAAACGTATAATAGTATAGTTGTACTATTCAATTTAGCTATTGCAGGTAGGACGCGTATTATATATATAATATGAGCATTATGATTTCGCGTAGGTACAATATAATATAATAGTGCGTAATATATATATATATATGTATATAGCTGGTATAATATAAGCAATTTTTTTTATATGCCTACGGCGTATATTTCGAGTGTTATAGTGTTTGCGTCGAAAACGCACTTGTGTACAAATTATATGGATTACAACACGCGCGATCTTAATATATATATAATATATAGTATCCGGTACATATATATATAGGTATATGTTTTTCTTTTCGTTTTAGCATCGACTACAAAGGGTATTTTAGCTTACGTTAATAGTATACATTTTTACATTATACAAGGTGTAACAGAAAGACTTGAAAAAAAAAAAAACCATGCTACTTAAACGTATGACAAAAATTGTTATAATTATATGGTTGGTAAATAACTCGAGAAATATACTCATGTCTGAAAATTCTCAAAAATTATATTTTGAAAAAATTATGACGTTCCAAGTTCATTTAATCAAAAAAATATTGATATTTAAAAAAATTCTAAAAAATAAACTACTTGATTTAAATAAATGTTTTTACTATCAACATTGTTCTTATAGTCGGATTCACAAATTGGCTATTTTGAGTATATCCAAAATAATTTGAATCAAATTTTAAAGTTTTATTTTCGGTGATAAAAAATAAAAACAATTTTTTGTATAAGTTATGTGCAGCGTAAGTTACTATAATATATGTATGTATAAAATTTTTTTTTAAATATTGATTAGAACAAAAGTTATCCCAAAAGTCAGTTATATGTGTTACACGACCCTGTATATTATATAACACTGTATAGGTATATTTTAATTTTTTTAAGATGATAAATTGTATGTTGAGGGGGTCTAAAAATGAACCAATGGCTTTGGTTTATAAATTGTTCAGAATGTTAAATTAATTTCTGGTTTCGTTTGGGCAGTACCTATATGATGCGTTCTTGATGTAGTTGTTGTTTGTATTGCATTTTGCCGAAAGGGTGGATCTTCCTTTGCCATAAGATGTCCATGTCTGTACTGTAACTATTATATTATAATCACCTGGGAATATTCCAAATTGATTTTAAATACAATAAGCAATTCAGGTTTACTGGAGTCCACGTAATATATGTTTAATTTAAAGTCAATAATCATTAAATTTCTTCGGAATTTGTCATTTTTATCGATTAAACCAGTAAGGGCCGGTTGCACCGTCTCTGATTAAAGTTAACCGGAGTTTAATCGGCCGAATTTGTCCGGTTAAATATCTGTTATCAGCTGATTAAGCTTAATCGAAGTTTAACCGTAGACGGTGCAGCTGGCCCTAATAATAGGTCAACGGTTCTAAACCAAACTCTATATAGCACAAAACGCACCGAGAAAAATAAAAAACTCTAAGACAAGTACAACTGAAACATCGACACATTTTTACGTTTAATAAAATCGGAACAGGTAAATAATTGCGTTCCGGTGGACATTAAAAAAAAAACAATGCAAACATATAATTATTATTATGTTAGTTTAAAAACAATAAATGTAGAAAAATTATGGAAAAGGGAGCGTAAATATTGTATTTAAGTATGTATAAAAAAAAAAATCAATGAATATTGCAAACCTAATAAACTATTCGTTAAGACTTTGTGTGTGGTTATTATCTTGTATACATTTTTACAAGTTAAGTAGGTAGATACTTAATCACTAATTTTTAGTAATACATTTTATAACCATATCAATATTAATACAATAATAAATTACATTGCCAGTCCCAAAATGGAAAATATCCATCTAAAAAATGGAAAAAATATCGATTTTTCGAAAATATTCGTTAACGTTGCCTACGTATGAATAAAAAATAAACCCGGTCTGTAATTTTTACAAAAAAAAAAAAATTGAAAACGCGATGCAATAAATATGTCTATAATATGCCGTTTAAAACTCGAGTCGGGGACTATAAATGCGCACCTATACCAAGATCTCTAACCTCGTTTACCACATTTCACATAGTTAGATTATATATACCTATATAGCGGTATAGAACGGGTAAACGTTTGCGATAAAATATGATATTTGCATATATATACATTTGTCTGCACCATAAAATGCAGCACGTTGTCTGAGCACTACCATAATCTGTCTAGATCTTGCTGTACCCATTACCTATATACCTAGTCTCAAACAATCATTAACATTGTTGACTGTTACACGTTTTGTTTATAATTATTAGATCATTCGCGTTCAATTTCACAATTAATAATACGTCCCAACAATAACAGTTTACACATGTCTAACCTTTTTTAGGATTTATTATTTTACAAGAAATTTCATACGACTGCAGATTATATTACATGTTATTTTTTACACTTGGCGATAACCTAAAAAACTATATGTATGTTATCAATAGTATTATCAATTATGCAGTGCACGCCTACCTTTTTACATCATGAACGATTTAAATTGTGTTTAAAAAATACATGTACAATGCTTTGAAAAAATGTACCTATATACAGAACAAACAAGACAATGGTAACACAATATTGAATATGCAGCATAATTGTAACTTAGCTTTTCGACATCAGTGACTATTATACTACATCAGTAGGTTAGGTTAGGTATATAAATTTTAATCATCTTTCCTATACCTGATCACTTTTTCAATTCTGCGACCATTTATAATTGAATCCACCATTTTCACTATTCTCTTCCTGTTCAAACTTTCACTTTTTTCAAGAAAATTTAATTTCTTCCAGGGAAAACCAGACTTTGTTATTATCGCCCCTGATGAGTGATGACCACCGAACTTTTGTGAATTTCTTCTGAATTAAAATTTAATTTGATTTTTTTTTTAAATTTTTATTTTATTTTCTGCGCGCTGCACGTTATTAAATTTAGGTCATCGTCTGAGCACCACCATATCTGTCCTGCCGATCTCGCTGTAGTCTTAAACAGTCGTTGATATATTGTTAATAATTGTTATTTTATAATATTATTATGTGTTCACTGTTCAGGTAGGTTTCGAAAAGCACGTCGACACGTTTTTCGTACAAGTCCGAGTGAGGCGAAACCTGCAGCAGGAACTCGAGATGCATATTATACAAGGCACGATGCACATTTATTGCAGTTAGTACCTATATATACCTGGTATACACCAGTACTTCTCAACCTTTTTTTCACGACTTCACCCGGTAAAAAACGTAACGATAATACTATAAACCTATACCTATATTAAGTATATGCTCTAAATCGAGAACGAGTCTATATACCATATAATATTATCTATTCGCAATAATTTTTTTACTTATCAGCTGTGGTTTTAACCAGATATCACGTCATAAGTCTATAATGATGTCATACCTATATACTCGTATACAGTGAAACCTCGGTAACTCGAAGTAACATCTTCGGCCCTGCATTTCGATATGTAGACACAATTTTTTCTACAGCTCGAATTTTTTTTCGCCCTCAACCGATTCGAGTTATCGAGGTTTCACCGTACTATTATATCATACAATAATAAATTAACGATTTTTTTTTTTTGGCTCAACAGGCGGTTGAGAACCACTGCCATATTCGAATATAATATATATACCTATATAATACTATTATTATACTATATCGCTTCCTCGGTTGCGACACATCGAACGATCGTTATCTGCTGTAGCAGTGGACTGTGATCACGATTTTCCCAAGAGTTCTTTTCAAAACTCGAACGCACAATCGCGACTTGATGTGAGCAGCGTCTGCTGCTGCAACACGCGCTGCGGGTATACCTATTGACAAACGTCCTAGCTACACATAGGGAGGTACGTGTTTTTTTTTTTTTTGTTCATATTATTATGATATAATGAAACAACAAAATAATGATATACAACGTACGTACAATATTATCGAGTCGGTCACCGCCGGGTCACAGAATAATATATAATATGTGGGTACTGTCATTTGTATAATATAGTCCGCGAACAATGTCCCGTGTTTAGTGTGAACAATTTCGTTCATTATATTATTAATGTCATTACGTTCGAAGAATACCCTGTGATTCATAATAATGTATAATATAGCACATCGTTATACATCGAGGCGCAATTTAATAATATTATCAGTGTCGCGTCTCAGCCGGTGCAGACATTTACATTTGGTCTTCGTATATATAATACAATCAATCGTCTTATTAGTCATCCCTCGCCAAACACGACGCCTGTGACACATATATCTATATATCAATTTATTACTATTATCGTCGTGCGATGCGTATAATATTATAGAATGTGACCGCCTAAAGTGTGACACTATATACACCGCCGCGAGATTAAAATTGGTATTTGATTAGTGACGCCACATAATAATGTCATATTGTACGTACATATGAAATTTGACCGTATGACATTTTATATGCGCTCTGCTGCGGTGTCGGAGATCCGACTCGGTTCGAATCGCGCGTGTTTATCGCGTTTGAAACGTCAATTTTTTTTTTTTTTTCAAAACATAATTGCTCTGACATTATCAGTCCGTAATAATATTACAATACGCATCATCACCGGCGATATCGCTACACTAGAGTGTACGTAATTGTCACGACGATCGAACGGATCAAAACAGACAGACCCGCGGGAAACACTGTGATGGTGCCGACTAATTGGCGTGAACTTTAAATTTTGATCAACGGCGTTTTCGTACGCATCGAGTTTGGAAAAAAAAACCGATAACAGATTTGACAACTGCACCGACGACGATTAATATAATATACGAATAATTATCGTTTACGGGCTTATATAATATTTTAGTATGAAAAAAAAAAAACGTATTTATATATAAATACACACGACTATTTTAATATATTTGTATTCTATACATATCTATCGAATTCGAGTAGATATGGGCAGGCAATACGAACGTCAGTTTTTGGTAGAATTCCGTAAAAAATGTGTGAACCATAATAATATAGCGATAGCGAAAAGATCTTTTCCGGCTGTAATTTACTACCTACATATATTATCATTACGCTGCTGTTATTACTTTTATACAATATATGAGAATAATTATTTGAAGAGAGAACAAATACCATGTTTTTTTAGTTATATTAGGTTATACTAACATATAGGTATAAATGTACAACATATTATATTTTGTTGTGTTTTTGTAACGTTAAAGTTACTGACGAATGCGTAGCAATACGGTATCATGATACAGTTATAATCAGAACTAGGATTTATATGCAACAGCATGTTTTTTTTGTGCTACTTCTGATTATTGATGCATATTATCGCATATATTGCAGAATAAAATTAATATTATTGCATATTTCGATTATAAGAATGTAAAAAATGAATGTTTTTATAGTATATTTCGTAAACCTTGGTTTTTTGTCAGATATAAATTGCATTTCATGTAACACGCACGTAGTTGTTGATGTGAATTATACATTTTATTTTAAGACCAACAGCTTATCATTGATGTATTTTAATAAATATGTATTTTTTTTGTTACTGTATTTTAGTGTTTATCTTATAAAAAATTAAATGCATATTTTTGAATATTTTGGTGTATAAAATGCATATTTTACAATTTTTTATTGCATATAAATCCTAGCCCTGGTTATAATAGTAGGGCCCGGATGTTAATGATTTTTGCACATTTTTTTGGAACACCATAGACGAAGTTTCCGAACTTAAAATGCGTTTCGACAACATGCGAATCTATTTAACTTATTTTAATTAAAAATTTTTTTTTTTTACTAATTGGCGTGAACTTTAAATTTTAATAAACGGTTTTCATGTTTGTCTGTTATCACATTTGTAAAAAAAAACCGATAACAGATTTAAACATTTTTAGGACGTCGCGCGACTGTACCGACAATGTTTAATATAATATACAAATAATTATCGTCTATAGGCTTATAATGGGTATTTTAGTATGAAAAAAAATTCCCTATTTATATAATACACACGACTATTTTAATATATTCGTATATTGAATACGTGTTTTCTATACATTTTTCGAATTTAGGTAGGTAGGTAATACGAACGTTATTAGTTTTTGGTAGAATTCCGTTGCAAGTAAAAATGTGTGAACTATATACATATAGCCGCGATACAGAGAGATCTTTTCCGAAATTCAATCTGCTATGTGCCTCCCTATACATATTATTATGCTGCTGTTATTACTTTTACATCTCATATGAGAATTATTTGGAGAGAGGACCAATACCGTGATTTATAGGTATATTAGGTAGGTAATACCAATAGGTATAATAATATTGTATTATATTTTGTCGTGTTTCTGGAACGTTAAAGTTTCTGACGAATATGTAGCAACGGTACAGTTATGATACAGTTATAATAGTAGGGCCCGGATGATAATGACTTTTGCACATTTTTTTGGAACATCAAAGACAATGTTTCCGAGCTTAAAATGACGTGTTTCAATAACACACGAATCTATTTAACTTATTTTAATTAAACATTTTTTTTTTTTATTTATTGCTTTTTTTCGGTTTTAGGTAATTTTTTCAAGTTTTACGGTACTTAATTTTTAGAAAAACTATGAGTTAATTATTTACATTTTTATATTTACAATGCTTTTTTAAAAATGTACAGGTATTACCATATTGACTTTAATTTAATTTTACTTCCTAATCAGCAAAAATACTTAAAATAACATATACAATTTTGGGTCTTTGTGTTTCTTATGTTATAAATGCATTTTTAGGGCATCGACATCCAATCCCCAGTAATTAGAAACTCTTTATAAAGCATGGTTGTAGATATATATATAATAATATATTGCACGATAAAGTATACTAAACTTGAATACTTGAATAAATCGAATACCTAAGCTACCTATATACTTCAAACTTCAAACAAAGACCATATATTATATTATTATTAAATACAATATTCTAACTCTGTATTATATTTTAATTCTCGTAATGTTCGTGTTATCGCAGGCACCTATATATATATATACATTTCTTTTAGTTGGTTTATTCTATCGATCATATTATTATTATTATTTACCATAATATTATATACAAAAAATCCACCCGCAAAATAACGTGCAAATGTACATATACGAGTAAATATATAGTCGACACGTTTAAATGATTTATGCACATATTTGTTTTAAACTTTTAAACTCAACACTATAATTCAGTTGACTTTTGAATCGAGCTGGCTTATGCGATTTATATTCAGTTGATTTAAAAATAATCCGTCGAGTGAAAATCAAAAATGCTTTTGAAATGTTTGCAGGTTTTATACACCGCGCGGTTTCCAAATAATATTTTTGTTAAGTACATATCTGTTGACAAAATAATACTGTGCATAGCTGCAGATATGCGAAATAGATTCTTTATGTGCGACTCGCTTACTAATTATTATTAAAAAAAAAATTTTTTTCAAACCGGGTAATGATCAATTTTATAAGCTGTTGCGCCGAGTCGAATGTATTATAATATATGAACCACCGTTTTGAGAAACGACACAAGTCACGAAATATCACAAATTGAGATAATGCGTGGAATGTGTTATCATGATATGACGGATCGTGTGTGAACATTTGCCAAAGACTTTTGCACCACTGTAAATTATAACCAGTGTGGAAGAGAAAATATAACGCAAGTCCTGGACTTGAAAAATTAAAATAATAATATTATAAAAAGGAAAAAGATAAAATAAAATAATATATTTCGGAACTGGACTTCAATCTGTTTTCCCCACAACCGCATGGACTAAAATCTTTCTTCACCAGTATACCTAATCGTTTCCATTTAATAACTATGGACTGAAAGATTTTTTCACTGAATCGATTTCAACTGTCGATATTACTCCATATTTGATATCGAGTCAAACCATAAAATCAAAATCGAAAAAAATGGACTACTACCGTCTTTCCCCTGCACCATTCATATTTTATAGTCGTAATAATTAGACCTCAAGTATCAAGAACCTATAGCAATTCAGTCAAGCGTTTACACCACCGAGAATCGTGTATCGTAGAGACGACACGTAAGTCCAGAATCTTTACACGCACCCCTGCACATGGCGAAAACATAGTTTTTTATTTATTTTTTCAAATTGTGTATCTGCCCGAGTTCTTTCCACTAGAACTCTCGGTTTATCTACAATGTATCACTGCAGGTAGCGTAGGTATTAACAGTTTTTTTTCTCGTTTTCTCCGAATCACCTTTTATATATAGGTACCGACTTGCGTCGTTTCTCAAATAGGTGGTTCATACAAGATGTTGTTTGCTGAACGACGTCTACAACTGTTCACTGAACTCGACTCGAGCTAATCATTTCCACCGACTCGCCTCTGTGTACACCTATTATATCGTAACGATTATTGTTTCATACAAACACACAGAGAGAGAGAGGTTTTTTTCAAAGTCTGGTCGACGTATCATAATATATATTTTGGCGCGCGATCCCTCGACGGCAGTTGCAAAACTCCGCAGACCGCGTCTCGATGACCCTACGCACAATGTGTCCGGGGGCCGCACTCACACTCACACACCTGAATCCCCATACACTATACCATAATAATAATAATAATAATGCGATGGCTGCACGGAGTATTGTATACGAATACTGCACGTGCTTGTGTGTGTGTGTGTGTGTGTGTGACACAATTCGTAAAGTGCAGAATATCCGTTATTTTCGACACCGCCCGGTGTACGTATGCGCACATATATATATATAGGTGCGTGCGATATGTGTGTGCGCGTACACTATAGGAGAGACGCGCACCGAGCGAGAGGGCGAGATATATAGGTAGTCTCCCCGTACCCGTTTTTGCCCCCTAAAAACCTCGGCACCCTCGTTCCGAAATTCTTTTGTAACCGGAACGGCCGCCGCCGCCGCCCCGGGGTTACAGACGCAGAGGGAAAAACACACACACACGCTGCAAACACCGGTTCGTGTCCGGGATGTGAACAAAAAAAGCGAAAAAAAAAAAACGAAAATAAAATCCGGCTGCACTATTGCCTAATTCGTTATTTTATGCCGGGCTTGTGCAAGACTTCCGACGGTGCGGCGTACCTACATCATATGTGTGTATAATATTTTGTGCGAGCATCATGTGTGCATATATTATAAAATATGTGCAGGGGGAGAGACGGGCACGCACTCGCAGCGAGACATACTGCAACGACGAATCTGACGATAATAATATTGTATTCTGTCCCTAAAGATTTTTATCGTTATCATCTGCGGTGAGTATGGTTACGACGTGTACGTAGGTATGTACGTATATAATGTATATTGTAGGTATGCGGTATATGACGTGGTATATGTGGTATGCGTGCACCGCGCCGTTTCCACAGGTACCGGCTATTATATTATACCGGACGAGGTGACCGGAGAGCTTTCCGTGACCATCGTAATCGAATGCGATGATATTATGTATAGGTATACCTATAATATAGTAATATACTAATATACTATAATGTGTGTGTTCTGATGCCATTTCGGGCGGTCTTATAATGCTTGCAAATTACTGTTTTCATTTTTACAAAAAAAAGAATATTAATTATATTTTACCTACCAATACGTTTTATATTTTTTGTCCTGAAACGATAGCAATGGGTATACAATACTTTCTTGTAGGTACTGAGATTTAATTACTCAAATCATAAAACTCACTCATTACGCTAAATTGCTGTTTGTTTTACATCACATATACGACGCGTATACAACATTTCTATTTCGCAGATATCGTAGTTGATTAGTTGATAAAAATACAAATGTGTTTCAATAAAATATAAATTATTAATTTAAGTCTTATGAATATTTGTGTTTTTTTAATACCCGTTTTTCCGTCTTAGACACGTACGGCACGGCAAATGTTCGCGTTCACTAGTTTCAATAGCGTGCTGTTGGTTTTGATTTTAGATTGAATTGACTCGTTATCAAACTTTTAGGTGAGTGCGCTTGAGCATCTGCAATTTTACGATAAACCAACATATCGAATAAAGGCCTACACTCAAGCACAGATATATATTAACATGTTATGTCGTGTAAGGTGGAAACAACGATTGCATGGGTAGGTAGCATTCTCTTATAAGGTACTATAAATTACTAAATAACTGTAGGCAGTTATTATGACGATGACTTAACGGTTATCGTGGCTGAAGTTGTAGGTACCTCTTATTATATTCAATACTACAAACTGACAATCCTATATACGGTTTTTAGTCAAACCGTTCTCAACTATATTTTTCCGTAAGTATATAATATAAGGTACCTATTAAAAATGAATAGGAGAAGAACCACAGTCAAAATGCGATAACATTTCTTAATATAATAATTAATAATACGTTAACAAAACCTACTGCAGTTTTAAATTTATATTATGGGTACATACAACTGAACTAAGCACAGTACGGATTGAGTGTATTCATCAAAATATGATACTTGATAGAAAGTATAGCCATACATTATGCATTTCGAGTCATGCCAAACACGATGAAATGTTATGTTATCTATGAGAATTGTTATCGTCGTCATAATATTAATGTGAAAAATCAAATCGGAATGCATCCGGTGGCTCCCCTCGAGGCACATTCTACATAGGTACAGGAGAATATTTGACATAATGCTCATTTCATGTTTTTAGTTCAGTGGTGCGCATACCTAAAAGTAAGTTAACAGGTAGGTACAAAATATTTTACAATATAACTAACTGTTTATATTATCTTAAGATATTTTGCAATTGCATATTTTTATAAGGTGTGTAAGGAAATAATCATGTGTGTGACTGCTGTGACCGTTTCCAGTGATAATAATAATATGTAATCCATTTCATTCCACGTTAACCGTTTATTTACCATTGACCATATGGGTACTTATATGGTATTATAACTGTAGACCAAGGACTTTCACGCTTTTGAATATTTTTTCTGGATAATATTTTTTATCGTATGCTTAGTACACTGCAATATATTTCACAACATTGTTGTGTAAAAATACTCAAAGTTTTTAGACTTTAGTGCATAATATGTTATTAGTGCACCACTGAATCGCTCGGTACATGTAACTCGCAATAGGTCGTATTTGAACATTTTGCACGCCGACGCAACATATTTTGCCTCCAAAAAAGTTATTTCTTAAAAATATGTGAGGTATACCAAGCCACTATTTTGTGGAATAAATGTGGTTTAGCTCCCAAGCGATTTTCGATAAAAAATTGTCCGAATATATACGTAATTTAATGAATTGAGAACAATAATGGTAAAATCAGAATTCGTCCGTCAGACTTAGTTTCAAAATTATAATCGTTTGTAGTCAGCGAGTTTGCATGTTACTACCCATCAGTGGGTTTTTTTTTTATTAAATTACTTTATTAACACGTTGATGGACACAACTGCTATAGCATAGCACCACATTTCTGACCTTTTAGCATCACTAAATTTTTAACCCTAAATCAACATTTACAAAAACAAATGCTATAGCAGTCATGCACCGGCAAGACCAATACACATAGAATGCTATGGCATGGCGTGTCCATCAACGTGTTAACAATATAAATAAAAAGTAAAAGGATAAGTATAATTTCTGATTTCACCAACTTTAAGAATGAAAAACTCGTTTTTTTTTTGTATATTAAGCTTAAAAATACGATTTTGAAGTTTTGACGTTTTCTGAATGTTTTATTCTTTTCTTAAAAAGAAAATTTGATGACTTTTTTCGAAAGTACCATCATGAATTCATGATATTAGACATGCAAAACCACACATTTTGAAATAAAGCGTTTTCTTATTGTAAAAAAATGTACTTTTCATATTATACCTACTGAAAGAATCGAATAGTTATAAAAATAAAAAATAAGTTGTAAAAAAAATAATACGATTTATTGTCATTGCATTTTTTATCTCAATTTTATTAATTATAATAATCTAAATAGTATATTATATACTATTTGGCATTTTGAACGCGATGGTTAGTTAATTTTCAAGTTCAATACGAATATAGCGATTAGCTTATCAGTGTGTCATGTATTATGCGTAACTTTAATAAGGAATGGTTACGGGACGAACATGGTTAGGGGGATATAATGCCTCTGGTAAAAATAATAGATAGATACATATTTTATAAGTTATAACTTTCTAGTAGATTGGAGATTTGAAAATAAAGTTATAATTTCTTCATAATCCGCTTTACCCACACTATTGTAATTTCTGATTTAATTGTCAACGATGCCAACGTAAACCACCTCACATATATATTGTATAGTCGAACTTGAATATTTTTCGTAACAACCGCAATAATATTTTCTGATTAATGATCGACGAAAACAATAGGTATATACATTTTTACGCCGTATGATAATGTTACATTCAGGTCTGGCGATGATTAAAATACATTATAATAGTATAGACATTTTATTTATATTTCGAAACAATCAGCAAGGCTGGGCGTTGACGAGTTATAAATTAAAACGTTAAGTTAATTTTAATTGAGTTTATTAGCTCGTTACTTTTATTTCAAATTAACTTTTAACTTAATAAGTTACTTTTTTTCAAGATTAACGTGTTGACTTCGAGTGGATTGTATTTCAAAAGTATCTAAATTACTAATGCGAATTTTTGAATGAGGTTTTCACTTAAGTGTATCATTTTAAATTTCTCCAGAAATTTTCCCGAGCGTAAAGAAAACCATCTAATAAACCGTATTATAATATGTGTCTGGGATTATTTATTTTTGCAAATTAGCAAATTTCAACTTGACACTAATTCAAGTTACTTTTTTTCTTCAAAACTAACTTTTAACTTGACGAGTTAACGAAAAAAATACGAGTAACTCTTAACTCAACTTAACTTTATTAATGTTTTTTTTTCTAACTTTTTTGGTCACTCGACTTGACGAGTTAAAAAAAAAAATCGTTGCTCGTCCATAGCCCATTGACAATTATTGCACAATAATAATATTATAATAACACGTCAATACACGGACTAAAAATGTTGCCACCCCGGGCACAACACTTGCCGCAGCCCCAAACCTGCAGCAGAGTATTGCGCACTGGATTCGCAATATTATACTATATTGTTATATGTTCTCAGATACCACGACCGGCAGCGTATACCGTGGTCGTCGTGCAGACGGGCAGGCGCGCAGGTAGGTACCTACTCCACGGCCGTTGAACGCGATTCGTTGAACCCGAAGGCAGACGAATAAAAAAAACGACGTTACACCGCTTCGGCCGCGGTGCAGCGCAGTGCAGGGCGACGACAATATAACATTCATGCGAGCAGACGTTATATAACGCGACGAAATATTATAACCGTTCGGCTTTTTAACGGGACCTGCAGGGATTTCACACGAGAGCCGCTGTGCAGGGGCTGCACATGATACAACCGTCGCACCACAATAATAATTTGTATAGGTACCTACCCATATACGTCGTGTTCGGGTGACTGTGCAACCGGCCCAAGTCTCCGTCGTACTCGGCGTGCCCGTTCGGTGGTGTATTCGACGAAAACAATCGCGCGCAGCGGTCCCTCGTCCGGGGGTCCCCTCGACCCCGAATAATAACAGTGGTGATGGTCGTCGGGGAGCTGCAGAGCACCCCTGCCGCCGCGAAACAGGTAAGACCGGGAGAGCTCGATTGGCACCGGGGGGGTAGGGCGAGCGAGCGGTGCGTTTTGTATACATTTTTTTGCGCCGCAACCGAAAAACTCGTTTTTGGCGGGAGGACGAGCGTTACGGCCGTACACGCACCTATATACCTATACGTGTGCAGTGTATAACAATAATAATAATAATAATATATTATAGGGCGGGAAAGGGGAGCGCCGGCGTTCAATAGTGCACATGCCCCCGTACATGTAGGTATATAGGTAGGTACCCTACGCACGCGGTATAATATTATAATAATATATTGTATACAATATGATGTTATAACCGTCGCGCACATGTATACCTACCTATTATTATTATTGTTATTTACCATTACTATTATTTCGGTCGGCGGCGGTGGCGGTGGTCGGGCTATACGGTACGACATAATATTATATATTATAATATTATATAGGTACGCTGCTGCTGCTGCAGAAGTGAAGTATATGGCCGGAGAGTGATTCAAAAAGCAATTGTGTGCGGCGCGCGCGCGCTCGCGTATATATTATATTATGCCGAAATGACAAGGTGGTAAAATAGAAAGAAAGAAAAAAAAGGAAAGGTGGAAACGAGCTCGGTACATAACAGCAATAATAATAATAATATAATGACGAATACAAACATCCGTCGGCTTAAGCTCGTGTGTTACGATACTATAATATATAATATAATATATCGTTTATGGGCTTATCGTAATTATTGTGTTTCGGCCGCGTTGTAAAATATATAATTGTTGTATACCTATTGTGCATATACCTACACCTAAACGTGTATCGTAGGCGTTGTTCGCCTTTACCGTTTATAATATTATAATAATATGATACGTGGCGAATTTGTAATTTTTTTCTTCTACAGCTGAAATGACTTGGCCATATCGACTTCACGCGGTTAATCACATATAATATTATTATTAGGTACATTGCGTCGCCGAAACGAAATCGTTTTATAAATCTTACGCGCGTTTGACATGATATATTGTTATAATAATATTATATTATAATATTACGATGATATTATTGTAACTGAGCTGCCGGAAAAATCGTCGACTTACCGCGACGCGGATTAATTTAATAGGTACTATTATTTCCGGTGCGATAAAATTTTAAATTACTGCTCAAAATCATCGCAGTTCCAGCCTGCAGGGCTTGCATTTGAAAAAAAATTCCGTTTTATGTTTATTTACAATTAAAACGTTACACGATTGTTGGGTTTATCGTTATTTACAACAGTGTGAATACCTATTAAATTTAAAAATAATAACTAATGCGGGTGGGTAATGGCCAGGATACGGAATTTGATATTATAACCAATTTTTAGATTGTTTGCATAAAATAAATGTTTCTACGAAACCAATAGACCTTTTAAATAAATAGGTATTAAAAAAATTCGTTTTGCATTATTTTTCAGTCAATGATATTCTTTAAATTACGTATCGCGTTATGTTTTGTTTTGCTGTATTTAATTATTTTCGTTCATCGCTTTCCGTTATCATTACGTTTACAAATTTCAATCGTTCTTGTCAAATGTAACGTTATAGCCATAACGTTATTATAACGTTTGCGAGCCCCAAATATTTCACAACATAGGTGATTTTTTTAGCACGCTCACCCCCGTTTTTCTCTTTTTATCAAATTCTCGATGTTTCTTGTATTTTTTTGTGCGGCGATAGAGACTTATATTTTTCAAATTATAAGAGCCCCCATTTTACTGTAAATTATTTAGCGGACGATTTTCTTAAAAATTCCGGTGTATCTATATCAAAATTCAATATGGGTTATTAAAATAATGTTTATGGTAGGGAAAGTAACCTTTAGAAATTGTTTTACAAAAATATAAATTTTATGCGATATTAGATTTAGTATTCATTATACTTGGATACTTTTTACGAATTATCCATATTGATAGATTAATATTAATTAGTAATTACCTATATTTTCAAGTCATCTAAGCGCCCACATTATCTACTAAACCCGTTGCCTTATACGCATATTATAAACTTAGTACCTACATAATTACTCATTGGAATTTTTGATTTAAATACATGAAAAAAATATCTGCCGAATAAAAGTGAAAACAGCTAGGGAGTTCCTGTTTTTCAAACAGGAGCTTGTATTTTCAGTCATCACAGGATCATCCTTATGTTGAACGAAAAATCTCGAGTATTCAAGAATATGGTCTTCGAGTACCGGATTTAAAAAATTCAAAAATCACAATTTGAACACACTACGCATATAAACCGAGCGTAAAATTGTGTGCTTGAAAAATTCACTCCGCAGTAGGCATACGACAAAATTAATGTCATACAGGTAAACTATCGTCAGTCGGTTATCTGCTGTGTATCCATCTGTGCAGACACAGATTCGTGCGCCTCTGACCATATGAAAAATAGCGACTCGGGAGATTTGGCATTGTGGTTTTGAATTTAAAAGTATTAATAATTCGATAACCGTTCCGTATCGACGTAACCGAGAACGCCATCGGACGAGTTAATTTTCGCGGCGATGGGTCGAACTGACATTAACAGTTGGTTGTATCGACGTTACATCGTAAATAGATAACGAACAATAATTCGTCGGTACTATTCATCTCAATATCATTATTATTATCACAAAAGTAAATGTGCCCTGTATTATTAAAATGTGCGGCACGCGGTGCACAGTTACAAACGCGTATCTCCGAATGTAAAGAGCGCATATTATTATTTTATCACCGACCAATATTATAATAATTATTGCAAAATAGTGATGCTCGTGTAGACGAAACCAGCGACTCGTATACAATATAATAATAATAATAATAATAATGTGTCCGATGTTTATTTTACTTAATCGGTTATTTACGCGATATCCCGACATCATGATATTATTATATTATACGGCTTGCCCACACGACAATAATTTGCGTATGGGATTACCGCCGCCCGATATAACGCACTATATATATATATATATGTATGTATGTAATGTCCTGTATGGTCGTATGTTATATTGTGCCCACTGCAGCGAATATAATATAGCCGCACTTTGACGTGAGCTTACAATAATATTGCCGTATGTACGAGGGTCAGCCTCGCTCGCGATGGCTTTAATCTATTGTTTGCGTAAGGGAGGCGCGGGGCCTAGTATTTTTACGAATAATTTGGCGACCCGGAATTATAACGACATCGATAGTAATATTATTATGATATCGTCGTACTATATATTATAATATGATATGAACATGTGGCGCAATAAGTCGTTATAATAATAATATTATAATAATAGGTCGTATATTAATATATACTAATATAGGAGTTTTTCAAACTATTCTACCGGTAGGCATACGTATTACGTGGATTTTTGTGTGTGCGTAGTGCACCGTCGTCTAGTTGTCTCTCCACACACAAACACGACTAGAAAAAAAAACCGATAAAATTCCGTTTTTATTTTTTTACGCATACCCTGCACGTAGTCGACAAGAGGGTCGTTTGATCTCTCTAGAAAAATATAAAATTACTCCACCGAGGTAGGTACTTAGGCAGGTACTATATAATAGTTATTTATCCCCACTGCAGTTGGGAATCGTTAAATTATTTATTTATTATCTCATCTGGATAAAAACAATCAGGTCATCTAGTTATCTTTTCTAGATAAACGTAACCGCGGTTGTCCGTGGTCATTCATCTAGTTAAATGTTATAATAACAAATTTGAATATTTCGAAATACAGCTACAGAAATTGCAAATAATTTGTCGGGCACCGACGTGATTTCAATTATGTTGCCAGAAGTTAAATAATTTTACGTTTTTGTATTTATTAATTTATAATCAATGGATTCGTTTTATATTTTTTACATTAAAAAAAAAAAATGTTGCACATATTATATAATACGAGTTTGCTTTTCTGCAGTACATCTGCACTGCGATTGTCCGTATGACACAGAACGGTTCTTCTGCAGTTAAGCAGTTCAAGTTTTAACCCCGAGACGCAGTCGACTTAGCGATGAAACTTTTCAAATGTTACTATGTTGTAGATAATAGTTTGATATACCTATGAACAAAAAAAAAAATGTTTACCAAAACATAATATTGTCAGTTTGTTATTGTTATTTTATTTTTATTCGAGTTGTATAAAAACTTTATTTAGACGAGAAATTCCATACTAAGGATTTGTTAATTAATAAATACCAATTACTACCTAATATTCAATTATATTATTTAAAATAGAATTTAAAAAAGCGGGTAAGTGGATGTCTGCAGTCTGGCGTGCAGTAGGTTACAAGTGGGTCAATTTATAATGACTTGAATTCAATCATATAATAATCATTGTACAGGAAAAACGATTCTGAGCAGAGACGGTTAATCAGTCTGGATATTTTATATTTTTATTATTTATTATAGCCTGTAAGTTGAATTAATATTATTATTATATTATTATTTTTTATTCGCTTCTATGGTGATAGACAAAGCGTTAGAAAATTAAAATCTCATTTTTAACGGGTTTTCGTAATTTGTTTTTCCCGTGGCATTAAATACCTAACTGTTAAATAACTCGAAAAATGACCTGTTTAAAGTACCATCTTGATCCAATTTGCTAAAAGATAAGATACTATAATAATATGTTGAAATCGAAGCATTCCTTCTGATATACATTTTGTACACAGGATAACCAAAAAAAAAAATAATAATAATTATAAACAAATACCATTGTAAAACCACTATGTAGCTTCGTCGCTCCGTTCAGAATCTAAAAAAATAATCAATTTTTTTTTCTAGATAAACGTCTGTTATCTTATCGAAATGATTTTTTGGTTATCTTTTCCCAACACATTAGCTCCGCGACGCGTTTTTTTCCCCGTTTAATAATTAGGCTATTTTTTCCTCAGACACTTAGAGGTATCAATATTCGATGGGAATCGCATCGATATAAAATTGTAAGCGGAAAATGGAAATTAGCTCGCGAGCAAATCGATCTGTTTTTTTTGTTGGTATTATCATATTATGTGGCCGGTCAAAACTTTTGCACCTCCTAATAAAAACTGAAATGACACGACTGCCCGTCAGTGACGCGACGAGGCGGCGGGAGACGGGTTCGAAGGGACATAGTAATAAAATAATAATTGATAATATTTCGAGTAATTTTCAAAAACGTTTTGTCCGAAACGATCACAGACAATTTGATTGAATTTAAGTTTTGTTATTGCCTATAATACTATAATACCGCAGCGTCGTGGTTTTATTACTTCATTATTAATTTCGTAAAATATAATAATATTATATTGTAACCGACAATGCGGGTGACCTGCATTATCTATTTATGTATACATATATATTTCTGTAATCATTTTTATTATGGCGACGAGTGGCTTAATCGAAAAAATACGCTTTTTATCGATTCTTTTACTAGTAGACTCGAGTCAACTCGAATACATTTGAGACTCGACAAATTGTTGGTCCAACTGTTTTGTAGACACCGCAGAACTGCAACCGCTTCAGTATTATATTATACTTCACGCACACGAGAGTTTAATTTTTTTTGTTTTGTTTATTAATATTTCCTAGTCGTAGATACTATACAAAGTAATATAATAAATTTCTTAACGAATAATTCCTTTTTTTAATCCAAAACTCAGATAGGTGTTATAATATCGTCAATGATATCATAGCAAATTAAGATATACGCCGAAAGCTCTGACCAATAATTGACATTTAATTAAGTCGCTGGTTTAGTTTATTATAAGTAATAATAAGTTGTCGGATTAATGATAATATAGTATGTAACTGTGTCAAACTGCAGTTGTTATGACTCGTTAGAGTAATTCGTTCAGAAGTTCAACGACGACAACCGTCAGATAAAATAATAAATTAATATTTTATTTTATTACAAACTGTGATATGATTTATGCTTTGTAATTATAATACGAGTATATTATTGTCTTTTATCAAATCGATTTTATTATTTATAAATAGGCGTAGAAAATATAACGAGTTATTGTCAAGCTCTGAAACTACATCGCAATAAACCAATTATAATATTATTGATATATTAATTATTATTTTATTCCTCATATATCTATAACTTACTGTAGGACCGTGGTAGATATTTATTCCTCTAAAAATGAAATGTCGTTCGCTGTTAAATTAAAAAAAAAAAAAAAATAAGAATAACGATTTCAGGCCGTTTTCTTCAATTATCAAAATAAGAAACTTCAACCCACTCATGAATATTTTGAATATAGATGGGTACTCGTCATTTTCTAAAGGCCAAGAATATTTCAGTTTTATACATTTTATTTATACATAGGTAAACATCGAATACGAAATCAATTGGAATCAAACTTAAATACATAGTAAAATAGTATTTTTAATTATTTATTTATTTCTAAGATTTTTGCTGTAAGCTATTTGATTTCATAATAATTTAGAACTGCTATAACTTCAAATCAAAATATACAAATTATCTTAAATCTTTTAATTACCTACCTATAATTACCAATATTAAGAGCGTATTAATATCAAATAATTTGTGTCGTAATTTCACACAAAATACAAATAAAATAAATTATCCATGTTTTTTCGGAGGAAAATACTCGTCGTATTATGATTCTAGTTCAAACTTTTTGGGTGGGAAGTATAGCTTTATTGACTCTTTTTTTGTTGTCCAGCAAAATGGTCAGCCCCACCGTTGTTGACCATTTGGTCCCGAGTACCTAACCTATGTATAGTATATACCGTGGTATCCGTCATCAACGGTATCAACGACCGGTATAATAATAGTATTCCTACGTAAAATGATATGGTATGTTACAATATTGCGGTGCACTGACCCATTGGCGATCGTAATCTGCTGCAATAAAATATAACAACAACGGATGTGTGTCATAACCATATACACGGTATACGCTGCACGACACTCGCGTTTAATATTTATTATGGATATGTTCAGCACTAGCTGCAGCGTCGGTGGATGTTGTGTGTAACAATAATAAAAACAATAATAATAATAATAATAATGTACCTACGTCGCATAATCGTACCTATACAATGTGATGAGTCATGTAGGGGACTAGGCGATATTATTATTATATGCTTCAGAAGAATTCGGCTGAATAGACACACGATAAGTGCCGAGACGAGATAAGCAAAAAACAAATCGTATCGTACAAGAGCGCCAAAACCACAGATGACTGTGACCGGAAGGTATATTATTATCTGATTACGAGACAATACGCCTATACCGGAAATTCGTCACTTGCGATCGGTGACTATATTTCCCCTTAGAATTATTAGGATCGGTGATAAAATTCGCATTGCCTAACCGATCTGCACTTAGGCGACAATAACCAGTCACACTTTTTTGTGACCGTCTCCAACGGACGGTTGCAATTTATGATCAAGCCCTCTCCTAGTGTTACCTCTCCTAATTTAAATTTACACGTCGTCAATATCGATGTAACCGACATATGACGACATGATAAAATATTATCGTTTCGGTATAAGAGGGGGTTAGCTATTGAATTCAAACGAATATCTGGTGAAAATATCTTACCGCGCCGGGTCAAATTTTTATAGTAACCGTACACTATCAATCTGTCATCGTTCTAACGAATTCGCGGGCGGATAGTGTCTGAGTTTTCGCATTATAATTTTTAACACTGTACTGTTGGTATTATAAGTTAAAAAATATAAATGGACGTTATAATTTATAATATTATGCAATTTAGACGGTGGACAAAAACAGTGGCGTATTTAGGAATTTTGCTAGGGGGGGGGGGATGAAATATTTAATTATGCACCCATAAATACGTACGTAATATACATTTTTTTAAATCCCATAACTTGTTTTCTATTGAGGTTAGTGTGGATCAAGGCGAAATAACAATGAACACTATAATTGTATGGTACCTAATAGAATTTATTATAAATTCATAATAGCGCGAATCCCGTGTTTAATACGATATAAACAAAAAAAAATAGTTGTAATACAAAATCCAGTTTTATATTTTTTTTGGACGCTCAGTTCATAATTAACCTCATCTGACTGTTGTGATTATCATAGTTATTAGATAAGAGATAATAATATCATGTTCTAACCTCAAATGTTATTATGTGATTTAATTGGGAAAATTGATAAAACATTTACTCTGTCATACTATTTATTGGGTAAGACTTAATCCTCTTCAAACGTGAAAAACATCGTCTAGGTGTAGCAGTTGATACAGGCAAAGTACGAAATATTTCGAAGGGTTCATGAATATTTGGATAAAACTCTTTATCACGTACATCTTTAGATACAATATACCTAAAGTATGTAACCCAAGGGCGAATACAATTTTCACTAAAAACAAACCCACGCCCTATGATGGTAAATCCACGGTGTTTATGATAATTTTGTTTTAGTTACCGACTGTACATCGGGTTTATACTTTATTATAAACACTCGTGCATGAAAAATGATTCGCAGAAAAGTAAAAAATACAGTACACCATATTGCCATAGAGGTATTGCAGTGTCGGCCGGGGCCCCTCCGTTTTTTTTTTGTTTTTTTTTGGGGGGGGGGCATATTTTTGGGGTCCAGGCCCCAGGGTAAAGAACAGTTTTAAGGTCTTCAAAATCGGATCAACAATCAGATGCTCACCTATTATCTGTAGTGTGAGAGTGGTGCATACTAGTGCAAGTGTCAAGTAACAATAAATTATATTAGTACAACATTGTGACAAGTAGAAGGAGGTTTTTTTGAATGATTGCGCTACTGTAGGTTAAGTTAGGTTTTATCTCTCGCTTCGAAAACAACGGCTCGGACGACTGCTCGAGGGCCCCGATTACCCAACCCTGCAGGGACTTCGTTGTTGAATTCGGCGATTATGCAAATATTGCATACAAAAATATGTATGATACTATGGTGTACAATACTGTCTATATCTATATCTATTTAAATAATATATAATAATGATGAAGATAAGACATTTACTTTTGGAACTTGACAAGTTCTTCAAAGTTTAAGTCAAAAATATAATTTTGGTTTTCGTAATTTCGTTTCTATGTAAACTGTGATATTATTGATAATTGTCATTTATTATTTTTTAGTTTTTATAATAATATGTTTGAATATTTTATTATTAAACGAATTTTATTATGTCAGGGTTCGCGTTAATATTAGATATACATAATATTGTATTGTAATTTAATGTTATTATTTTATGAATCATAAATAATGTCTTCTCGCAGCCCACAAGCAATAGTTTTTTATGAAAATATTGTCGACTGCACAATATTTAGCTACGATTTGTCAATACGACTGCAATGCTGTTGTAGTGGCGTTTTGTCGATCGCCGTTGACAGCGAACCAATTAGGTATATAGCTCGCGATATCTATTTGGTGTTATATTGCATCATATTGTAATTTAATGTTATTATTTATAAATCATAAATAATGTCTTCTCGCAGCCCCACAAGCAATAGTTTTTTACAAAAATATTGTCGACTGCATAATATTTAGCTACGGTTTGTCAATACGACTGCAATGCTGTTGTAGTGGCGTTTTGTCGAACGTCGTTGACAGCAAACCAATTAGGTATATAGTTCGCGATATATATATTTGGTGTCATATTGTTGAATATTTGGTTATTTATTTATTTATCGTGGTGAATGTGCGCGATTAATTTATAATTATTAATCACGAAACGTATAATATATTTACTAAATTATATAATTGTTTGTTAATTATTATAATAAATGCACATTTTATATTATAATCCATATTGCTAAAAATTGCAAAGGTATACATTTTTTGGGGGCCCCTTAGAAAACTGATCCACGGGCCTTTGGTGTGCCAGGCCGACACTGGAGGTATATGTTTTTGTTGTCCGATATGCCGCGAACGATTATTAGTGACGATTAGTGGGTATATGCGAGAGCGGAACGATTACCACAGCTACAACATTCATAAAACAGACATACTCAAAAGTATTATTATATTGAGAAATACAGGTAATGAGAAAACTCATCTTTACAACCAAAAAAAGGTAAAGGGGCGATCTGTCCCCCATATCCCCCCGTAAATACGGCGCTGGACAAAAATACATTATATTCGTCTGATGCATAGGCGTAATCCCGGGGGTGCAAGGGGGTGCACTTGCACCCCCTGGCATTTTTGATAGGGTGCAAAATGATAGTTTATGACCCCCTAAATTTTCTATATTTATAATGTATAATTTTTCCAATTATTTAAATATTTATAAAATAATGATAACGACGATAATAGATGATAATTATTATCGCTCATGAAAATATGTAATACCGGATTTGTGATACCACGGGATCACGAAATTGTTGATATGCTATCAATTAAGGGCTATCAAGTATCGATGACATAGATAATATGTTATATTATCTATGGTCAATGATAATATCACAGAATTATAATATTATTCTGTGATCATATTAATTATTAGAATAATATTTATATTATAGGTAGTCTGCACTGTCCAGATGTAATATCTTTTTCTAGTTTAATTTGATTTTGTTAATTAATATGTATTAATATTTATTATATTAATGTAATAAACTACAGTATTGACTAATTATTTTAATTTGTATAATACAATTTACTTACTTCATATTAACGATAATATTAAATAGTGTATACAATTTTAATCGAGGAATAAATTGGCAAGTGAAACGAGGGATTTTGACATTTTGTAGAAAGTTTGTAACTTTCCTGGTTAGTTTTGCACCCCCCCCCCCCCCCCGAATTTTAGCGAAATCACTCCTATGGTCTGATGTTTAAGACAAATAATGCCATTTCAGTGATATACATTGATTCAAACAGTGCACACTTTACTAAAGGAATGCTCATACTTAAGGAATTCGGGCTTAAAAGGAACTAGAAAATACGCATCGGCCCAATCATCGGCACGTCATTAAAGACCGATTTTACGTCACGCCGCCGCCGCGCGCGTTGTCTCCGTCTCACAAAATAAAATGAACAACATAGCAATGAGCACTGTTTTTCGTGGGACCCGTAGTTAACTACCTCTATATTTATAGACGAATTTCCGAAATTCCACGACGCACGGGGAAGAACTTTATCCGTGTCGTAGTTTTTTCATTTTTTTTATTTTTTTTTTATTTGTTTGCGCCAACCAATAGTTTTCGATAATTATTTGAATGAAAAAAAAAACCCATGAACTGTCAAACCGATAGCTTAAAACGTATTTACGTCATATAAATAATATTATTGTTATTATAGTATTAAATAAATCGCCACTCTATTCCTCAGAAGTATTATGCTTCGTTATTTCTCTGTATGAAACGCGTAACATTTCAAAAACGCTTGAAATGATTTCATTATGGAAATCAATATTACTGTTTTTTTTATTTTTTTCAAAAATTTAATGTATCCAGATCTGAGTAAAAAGCGCGAGGCCCTGCAGAGCATTTTTCGCTCCTCTAAAGACCATACACCGATTTTATCAACGAATTGTGTGCCTACTTGCATTGGCGTACGGAGGGGTAGGGTTATAGGGTTCTGACCCCCACTGAAATTTCTTCCTTTAACAAAAAAATTGTTTATCACAATTTCAATACAGACGAGTCTATCAATCGGTGGTCATTTTTAAACAGACATAAAATAAATCGTTAAACACGACGAAGACGTCGATAATCGTAGTCTCAGATTTTCGGCTAATTTAGGACATTGCTAAACGTCTGCCATAACCGTCGTAATATTATATCGTGGTGTATCATCGTCCGTCGATTATTACCATGTTTATTACGACCCGAAGAGGCTCTATATATAGATGACCAGATGTCTCCGCGTCGAACACTCGAGTGTTCTAAATGTAGGCTATAAGTTTGAGACAAACTGATATAGGTAAGTAATTTGTTATAACCAATTTTATATAAAAACTGTTTGGGAAGAAATATTGTAAGTCCTCAGGTGAAACTCTAACCGAACTAAAATCCTGCGTGCCGCCTACTTGTCTTGACTGGATACGTAAAAAAGAGGAAAAAACGTTGTCCGATTGAAACGTTACCGGTCGCGCGAGTATCGAAGCTGCGTAGTGTCTATGAAAAAAAAAAAAAAAAAAAAAAAAATACTTTTTGAAAACGTTACAATATTATATTATTGTGCTGTGGTTGAATCAGTGTAAACACTGTCAACTCAAAATAAACACTCGAGAAGATGTTTTGTTGACGTTCCTGCGCCACACATAAGTTATAGCTACTAGCCATATATATATATATAATATCGGATAATACAATTAACAGTCGACTCGGTGTGATATAGTCAAAGTGATAATACGTGTTGTGTGTTGTACACGTCTTGTATGCGGTGGTACACGCACGTGGAAAGATCCCCAAAACGTCAATTCTGTTTACAATATATAGTCGTTCACAACATATATTATTTCGTTGTATAATAAATATCGTGCTAGCTGACAAATGAATTCCCATGTGTATCTACCCCGTCTTATGCTCGGTTAAAATAATAATAATAATAATAACATGTAAGCTACACACAATATATTTTGAACACTGCAGCGGTCGCATTATCGGGTGGTTTCGACCGAATATCAAAAATGTACGCACAATTATGTATCCAAAATCCTGAGTGATGTGCTAAAAAAAAATGCGCAACATTTTTTTACTTTTTAACAATTTCGGCATAAATTCTAACACGAATTTCGTTTAAATGACAATAATATACATGTCAAACGATTGTATAGAAAAGTTTCACGGATAGAATTGATAATTTTGGACTTCTTTGATCTGGAAAAACAATTATTATTTCCATAAAATATTATTTCGATTCCTAAGTCTGCGATTGCACGGTATGATAATATTATAATAATATTGTGTTATTTTGTTTTCCCCTCGAGCAAGGAGCCTGTGACTTCTTAACCACGCATACCATGTTGTCAGTCTCTTTTCACATCATACACTTACTGTTGTATACGCCACGCAGAGGTTTGGCTTGTTAGATCGTTTGCATGAAATAAATGTTTCTACCAAACCAATAGATCTTTTAAATAAATAGATTTTAAATTTTTTGTTTTGCGTTATTTTTCAATGATATTCCATAAATTAAGTTTTGCATTATTTTTCGTTTAATGATATTCTATAAATTATGTTTTAAGTCGTGTTTTGTTTAATGATATATATAATATATTTTGTTAATCGTGATATTATTTTGTTTTGAGGCGTTTAATTATTTTTTATTGTTGCTTTCCGTTATAATAACATTTACAAATTCCAATCGTTTTTTTGTCAAATATAAGATTATTATAACGTCTGCAAGCCCTGATTAAATATATACAATTTATTACATAAAACTTATGTAAAGATCTTAAAATAAAATGTTTAATTCACATTTTAGATTGAGCAAATTCAAAAGTATCCAAAAATACTAAGACGTTCTAAAAAATGCAAAATCAAAATGTCTTATGCTGAATGAAAAACACGTGAAACGTGTCTTAAAAACAAGCATCGAAATTCGAGCCTTTGTAATGACTAGTTTATTTTCCAGTGCACATGTGACCAGCTGATTACATCAAAAAATTATTCGTTTTACGTGAGTCGACAATGCAAATCCACGCGCGTGCACTTGTTTAAAACGTGAACTTCGGAAAATCCTCGGATTTCTGGCATCCGGACTACTCTGTTCATTTATACATAATAATAATATTATTACTTATGATCAAGGCTGTGAATTTAATGCACTAAAAAAACCTTAGAAAATGTCAAAAAAATGCGATAAAGTATGCACTTAAAATGCAAAATATGCACTTAAAATAGTATTTAATTTATATTGATATTCTAGGATATGATACATTAGTACTTTACATTTTACATGCGTAGAAATGTGTTTATTTAATAATAAAAAAATAATGCTATTCACCTGAAACATTTTAAAAATTTTTTTTTACGTATTGATTTTGTTGAATCAATTAAACAAACTTAAATATATTTGTTTGCGGGTATCTTATTCATCTTTACTAATGCATTGGGCAAAAAAAAAAAAAAGGTTTTTCAAAATTGACAGAATTTGATTAGAAATACCGGAAGATGAACCAAAGAGGAAAACATGACGTATAAATGCAAAAAAACGATCTCACAAATGAAAATCGTCAAAAAATGCAAAATAAAAGTTTCATAAACGGATTCGTAGCTACATAATTCAAATAATCACGTACTTGCGAGCTACGTTTCGGAATCATCATCAAAAAAAAAAAAACATGCACTTTCCTACAAATTCACAGCCCTATATACTCACGGTCATACGTTATTGGACGCGGGGTCGGATAGAGTCGACAGTTCTGCAGCGGCACACTGCTTTTCACGTCCTACACGGTCACCCCGTAAAATATTATATTATATTATTATAATGCGTATGCACTCGGTCGTTTAGCACCGGCGTGAGAACTAGAAACACTTAGCAAAACAAAAACAGACGAACAGAAAAAAAAAACCCCTCCCTCCAACCCGAAAACGGACCCGTTTCGACACCGGCGAGGGGTGACCGCCGGAGTGGAGGAGCCCACGTATGTGTGTTATTCACAAGGCAGGCGTGCGTCTCGTCTACGCGTAACAATAACATGTTATAATGTGTATATATACGAACGACGTGACCTCTCTCTCCGACCGTAATATATTACGATATAATATATAGACCGCGCGATTTTAAATAAACAACCGTATATTATGTTATGTACGCCGTAAAATATATATAGCACACGAGATGCGCGTACACGAGACGAAACCTTATTATCATTACGGTCCAAGTGTGCGCTATACACATATATATATATATATATATATATATATATATATATATAATAGTTTTTGACGACGACTCGCGTCGCACAGTCATCCCCTACGACAGTCATCCCCCATTCGGGCGCCTATGATAGTAATAATGATAACATATTATTTCTGTCGCGTAAATCCGCGGGGTCGACACGGCAGCGGCACCCGGTACACGCGACATTGACAATGCGCCAGACAATACGGTTCCTATCCAGAGCCCGATAACAATGATGATTGATGTAACGATATTGTTATAGTCGTGACGGCGCACGATACCGCGGCGCGTGGGAATCGCGGGCGCGTTGTATACATTTTTCGGATATTATATGATAACAATTATCACCGTCGAATCCGGCGGTGGTCGAACCATATTATTATATTATCGTGTCGTTTGCCCCGACACGATGTGCCGACGAGGACCACTGACTCGCGACGGCGACGACGATGATATTATTGTGCCCGATGCAAATCGTGGAAATTAAACGACGGTCGAGGTCGCACGCGGATCGCCGGACAGGTCCGTCGCCCCAGCTGCGCCGCCGAGTCCGAAACCGAATATCAAAATGATCCAGTACCGTGTGGGTAGTGGAAAGCGGGGTATTACCGTATGTGGGGCAAAACCGCGGTATAATCGAGATTTTATTGACGATCGATATCATGCGGAGGAAAACTCGAACACGCTGATTTGAAGCTTTTTGTTTGTTTATTTATCGAATATGATATGATTCGTGTGTTTGGACATCACATATTGGAAAAAAAAAAATATTTTAAGTGTTTTTAATCAATTATTAAGATATTTTGAAATATTTAACAAATAAAAAATAGTATTAAAAAAAATTGTACAGATATGTTTATATTATTATTCAATACCTCATTAAATGTAAATTTGCATTTCTAGTTTGGATACATTAATTTATCTACGTAAAAAAGTTTCAAATAAAAGTTATAGACCTAAATTTTTTCAATGTATACCAACTTAAAAAATTTAATTTCGTCAAAAATGATATGATATACAAGCCATGTACTGTTATGCCTCGAGTCAATACCGTATCACCCCAGGTTTTTGGTAAATTCGTATTTTTTCAAAAAAAAGTAAAACACAAATTACACACATTTTTTAGATAAAAAACGTAAAAAAGTTTCAAATAAAAGTTATGGACCGTAAGTTTTTCTATGTATATTAGTTTAAAAAAATTGCATTATGTTAAAAACTACACGATTTATAAACCATGGAAGCTAAACCATACGGTACTGCCCCGCCTTCCCCTACCTACTTTATTTCGTACACCTCTCCTAACACGAGAAAACGCGATTTCCCCGTGTCCGTGCTGCGGCAAATCGTGTATTGCTATAGGCATACAAGTATTCGCTGGAATCGCATTCGTTTTTCAAAACGGTACAATGTTTATATTTATGTTTTACAATGTATCGAACACTTGTCATCACTAGTCCTTAAAGCGGTTGTAATAATCGTACAAAATAAAGTAACCAATACTGGATAATTTTGATATTCAGTTTCAAACTTGGCGGTGCTGGGGAACGCACCTCCGTCGGAGTGTCGAACGCCGTTTTCGAGCGATTTTTAATAAATCGAAAGAACCACCGCCGCCGGTGGTATGATGTATAGTGCAAGGGAGACAGGTGATAGTTGCCGCTCACTTGAATACATTTTTGTATTTTTGATTCTTTGAGTATTTGTCGTTTTGACGCTCAAACTACGCACCACAAACAGCACATTGACACAGCTACACGATTAATTGAACTCGGTAGTTTCAATGGCGTGATGTTAGTTTTGATATTGAGGTGACTTGATCCATCGTCAAACTTCGTCTGTGCCTAAGCGTTGGCGATTTTTGAATGTATATTTTGAAAATTTAAAACATCGGATAGACACTCGAGCGCAGATAATGTCTAACAGTTCGATGATGGGTGAAGTCACTCTGTAACATCAAAACTATAACGGCACACTATAAATTGAAACTGGCGAGAGAAAATTTGCGATGTCGATGCCTGGCAAGACGGATGAGACAACAAACGCACGGGTATAAGTCACTCGGTAACAATGACGATAATCGTCGAACGGGGGGGGGGGGGTCTAAGGGACTGTAGACCCTCTGGAATTTCGTTTGCCCCCCCCCTCCTCACGTCAATTTTTTTTTAGCAAGTTATTTGAATTTGAATTACGTCGTGTACCAGAGACATAATAGGCTATAGCGCCCCCATATAAATTCACCGCACTACGCCTATGTGACGATTACGACAACGATAGCAATAATAATATATATAATGTCGTGCTGCGTGGGAATCGTATATAAAATATTATAATATTTTCGTGTGGTATCGAATCCGGTGGCGGCGGCTAAACTATATAGTATAAACGATGATTTAGTAGCGCATTCTTAACCCTCCCCCCACATTTTCGCCTTTTGATAGTACCTACGTCTATTCAGATCGTGGCGACGGACGCCGATTTCGCGCGCTTTTTAATAAATCGGAAGAGCCACCGGCGCCGGCATGATAATATCGTGTAAGGGAGGCGGGTGATGGTTGGCTCACTTTATATATTTTTGTATTTTTGATTCTTTGAGTATGTGTCGTTTTAACGCTCAAACCACGCACCCCTAACAGTACGCTGACACGATACAATAGCTACGCGCGATTAATTTCACCCGGTACTTTGAACAGCGTGATGTTAGTTTTGATATTAAGGTGGTATCGTCAAACTTTTGAGTAAAAACTTCATCTGTAGCCCCTCTGGAATTTCGTTTGCCCCCCCCCCTCACGTCAATTTTTTTGAATTTGAATTACGTTGTGGACCAGAGACATAATAGGCTATAGCGCCCCCATACAAAATTCACCACACTACGCTTATGTGACGATTACGACACCGATAGCAATAATGTAATGTCGTGGTGCGTGAGAATCGTATATAAAATATTATAATATTTTCGTATGGTATCGAATCCGGTGGCGGCGGCTAAACTATAGTATAAACGATGATTTAGTAGCGCATTCTTAACCCTCCCCCCACATTTTCGCCTTTTGATAGTACCTACATTTATTCAAATCGTGGCGACGGACGCCGATTTCGCGCGCTTTTAAATCGGAAGAGCCGCCGCCGGTCTTCGTAATACCTATCATACAGAGTGATTCACCGACCGCGCTCGTCCTCGTTTTCCCTGTAATGATGACGGTTTTTTTTTATTAAATTTCCTAATTTTCAAATTTTCAAAGGCGATCGGTGCCCACGTCCACCGCAAAAATACACTCTGTGGGAAATAATTTAATAATCATCCCGTCCCGTAGAATCAACCGAATTTGATCATTTTTTTTTTTATCTTAGAGAGTAATATTCTACAGGCCGCAGCGAACTCCGATCTCAATATTTTAATCTCAAACGTTATAACATATAATATGTCTTTAAAAATAAGAAGATTTTAAGCTTTTTTTTTTGTACAAATTATTTGAAATAAACGGAGTACGATGCGGTCCGCCGTAGGATGTCTTCTTCTTTCGATTATCTTTTTGGTTTTTTTCGACAACAATTAGTTGAATAATATTACATCGGTATAATTAACTATACGCGTAAAACCAATTTTAAGGAAAATCATCCTTATCTATGTATAGTTTATACGTTTTAATAACTCGGAAGCTTTGTTTTAGGTAAACAACATTTTCAAAAAAACCATCTGCTTAACAATTTACAATTTAATAGGTCGCGGTTCTCATGTTTCGAAATAAATAAACATCTGTACCTGCCATCACTAAATTGACGGTTGAAAAAATAAGAATCTGCATAAATTAATTAGGTATAATATATAATATATCGATGGGAAAAAATGGGGGTGATCGTGCTTGGCGGATCACTCTGTACATATTACAATGTAGGGCTGCAGATTATTTCCCGGCCGTTTGACGGCGGTGGTGATAACAATATAATATAATATATAAAACGGCATAATATATAATAATATATTGTATTGTGATTATGATAATGCGCCCGCGGTTCCGCAGGTGGTGGTCGCGCGCCCGTGCCACAGTACGAGTCCAATTTTCCTGTATATTGTTGTACAACACGCGGCGGCGACATAATCGCATGCGACGAGTGTTTTATTATTATTATTATTATTAATACGCCGCCGGTGCGGCAGGACTTTTGCAGGACGAAAAACCCTAACCGTGGCGATCGACGACCGTGGGACCCGTTATCCCGGAGGTGCCGATCATCTCCCGTCATAACATTACCACGGTATCTGCACCGTGGTATAAAAACTGCGGCCGTGGTGCGTGCGGGCCGCGGAGGAGACTGCGAACTCGTCAATCGGGCGGTGTGGTATGGTCGGGGGAACGGAATAAGAAGTCCCTGGGAAAAAAATTTCCTAAAACTGATGAAACATGCGATTTGGAACATCCATATATTATTATATATTATAAACGGTGTGAAAAATGTATAGTAATTGATACGACGATACCTAAATTGAGAACGGCTGGGACGGTTTTGATGAAATTTTTTGTGAGTGTTCAAGTGGTTCCCTAGATCAGTGGTTTTCAACCTTTTTTGGATCGCGACCCCCCATTTTTTATTTTATTGTAACCCCCTTCAAAAAAAAAAATGTTGTTTTATTCATCAAAATTTGATTTAATTACTGATAAAACATATATATGGTATACGATTTTGATTAATATCCACTTCAAAATTTAATTATTTTATAATACAACATTATTTTAAAACAATACAAGCACAATATGCATTATACGATAAATTTAAATAATATAAAAAAATACACAATTTAACTTGTTGTTCAACTGTTTGTTCATCTGTTCACTTGTTTCTTAGATCTGATTCCACATTTAATTGTGTCCTATATTTGTTTTTTATTACGGCAAGAGCTGAAAACGCCTTAGCATGTTCTATATAAAACAAAATGGAAAATTAACTTTATTTTATTTTTAAATAAAGTGGAAAAATCTTTTCGTCTATTATTTTTGGCGACCCCCAAACCTATCATCGCGACCCCTAGGTTGAAAGCCACTGCCCTAGATGGTTTAGATTGACAATTGGACCGCAGGTGGATTGCCTACCATGGTCTCTAAGTTGCACTTACTGCAATGAGCTACACCCAAAACGAGTTGAACATAATCACAATTTTTTTAAGAGTCGGCAATTTGTACGGGCAACGCGAAGTGCGCAGGATCAGATAGTTTTAAATTAAACTTATGTCACTCCGAAATATGAATAATGTAATGATAATATGCAGTCCTGTAAAGAATACTTTTAAAAAGTACTTGAGTAAATACTCAAATACATTTTATTTTAAGTATTTAAGATACTACTCAAATACTTTACAAATACTTTTGGTTTTTAAAGTGGGTTTCTAATTATCGTAATATAAACACATAGGTAGTAGGTAATCTAATAGTTATCTAATAGTTTTAAAGGGAATATTGTTATTCAATATTCAATAAATTTTTTTAGAAATCTTGTTTTCACAAACCTTTGGGCTTCGGCTAACACAGAAATACAGAATATTAAATAAAACTATTATTATATTATTGTAGTTGACAATAATATTTGTCCAACCAATTATTTCGAATAAAAATAAAATGTTTGAAATAAAAAACCAAAGTATTTAAAATACCATTCAAAATACTTAATGATGAGAGTATTTAAAAAGTTATTCAATATTTAAAAAAGTATTTGAATACTTTTACTCAAAAACTTTACAGGACTGATAATAATATGTTAGTTTTGTATGAATAAAACATATATAAAATTATATAGTCTTCCGTTACATACCTATTATATATATATATGTTAGTTTGGTGCGGAGAACCGTAAATAAAACGATGATAAAGTCTACTGTCATACACTATACAGCTAGGGTCGTAGGAATAGTGTAGTATAAAGAGGTAGACAAAAAAAAAAGATAATTTTTTAACTCTATCTATGTTTTTTCATATCATATAGATTATAGGTGGCGTAGAGCTTGACAATATTGTTGAATACAATTTAATGACAGTCAACGGTATTTTTTTCCCCCGAGACTTTTAATCATTTTTTCCCCGTGACTTTTTTACTCGTAGTTTTTGGTATCTTTCGACAGATAGACGACGTTGATTCTCTACCCGCGATTTACGTAATAAAATTCGATTAGAGCTTTCTCAAATTTACGTAAATTATGTAAATTTAGTAAATGTTGATATTTTTGTTATGTAACCGTATTATATAGAGACATCTCCAGGAAATCCTCTCCATCCCTTTTTCATAAACTCATAGTTATGGTAACACGCGGTGACGATATAATCACATACGACGAGTGTTTTATTATTATTATTATTATTATTATTAATGCGCCGCCGGTGCAGCAGGACTTTTGCAGGACGAAAATCCTAACCGTGGCGATCGACGACCGTGGGACCCGTTATTCCGGAGGTGCCGATCATCTCCCGTCGTAACATTACCACGGTACCTGCACCGTGGTAGTAAACTGCGGGCGTGGTGTGTGCGCAGGAGACTGCGAGACTGGTCAATCGAAGAGCAGGCAGTGTAGTATTATAATAGTAGGGGGAACGGAAAGAAAGTCTCTGGGAATAAAATTTCGTAAAACTGATGAAACATACGATTAGGAACGTAATATTTCAAATAAAATTTATGTAATCACTCTGCCGTGTGTAATAATATGATGACAATACGTAGTTAGTTTTATGTGAAAAATACATTTACAAAGCGATTTGATCTTCTATTATATACTTGAAATACGTTAGTCTTGTACGGAGAACCGTAAATAAAATGATGATTAAATCTGTCATAGACAAAAAAAAAAAAAAATACGATAATTTTTGGTTTTTACCTGCGGTTTATGTACGTACTGCGTTCTGCGTAGATTATAGGCGGCAGAGCGTGATAATATTATTAACTACGATTTAGTGATAACTGTGCTTTTTTCCCTCGACAATTTTATTTTTATTTTCCTCTTGAAAATTCATGCGTAGTTTTTTTTTTGTTTGTCAAGAGATAGGGGACGGCGATTCTCTATCCGCGATTTACGTAATAAACTCACTAAGGGTTTTCTCAAATTTACGTAAATTTGGTAAATGTTGATATTTTTGTCATGTCGCCACATATTATAGAGACACCCCCAGAAAATCCTCTAGATCCCTTTTCACAAACTTCTAGTTACGGTAACGCTTATAAGAACCCAGTCCTGTGTTGTATTCATTGACTTTTGCAATTGATATTTTTTAATTTTCAAATTATTATTTTATATGAACATATAAAATATATTTAAAATTAACAGACATTAGTTTCTATATTATAAAATCAACGACAAGCCGTGTTAATATCACGTAGACTATTGCCGTAGAACAGTGGTTTTCAACCTTTTTTGGATCGCGACCCCCCATTTTTTATTTTTTTGTAACCCCCTTCAAAAAAAAAATGTTGTTTTTTTCATCAAAATTTGATTTAATTACTGATAAAACATATATATGGTATACGATTTTGATTAATATCCACTTAAAAATTAAATTATTTTAAAACAATACAAGCACAATATGCTATGTATATTATACGATAAATTTAAATAATATAAAAAAATACACAATTTAACTTGTTATTCAACTGTTTGTTCATCTGTTCACTTGTTTGTTAACTTTGTAAATGGGATACTCGAGCTTGAACTTTAGATATTATTGATTCCATTTCAGGTATTATATTAGAGACTGCAACCCTTAGATCTGATTCCACATTTAATGTTGTCCTATATTTCGGTAAGAGCTGAAAACGCCTCAACACGTTTATATAAAACAAAATGGAAAATTAACTTTATTTTATTTTTAAATAAAGTGGAAAAATCTTTTCGTCTATTATTTTTGGGGACACCCAAACCTATCATTCGCGACCCCCTCGGGGGTTGTGACCCCCAGGTTGAAAACCACTGCCATAGAACAGCGTTTCTCAACTATATGGTGGGAAAAAACCAAATACGTAAGAAAATCTCCCTTTATGAAAAAATAATGGAACGGATCATACATTATCGATTCATTCAAATATATTTTTTGGTTTGTTTGATATTAGCAATAATATAACTTACAAGTTATACAATTGTACATATTTTTATTATTATTTTTGCGCGTTATATTCTTATTTTGTAGTTTCTAACAAAATAAAATTCCATACGCGCAGTAAAGTAACGTATACATTTTTGATAAGGGGAAAAAAAAGATAATCCGGTCAGGTGGTATGCGAAAATGTTCAAAGCGTTAAGGCGATACACGGAAATAAAATCATAGGCGTGCGCACGGGGGAAGCAGTGAGGCAGCATATTAATAGCTGCCCCTGAACTATTTTGGGCAGCCGGAAAATATCGAATAACGGGCCTCGGTAAAATTATACTTCCCCAAATGATGATATTGTAGACGAAACAATTGTATACGTTTTTTATTTATCTCTGGCGAACGTAAGCCACAGATAAATATTTTACGATCATAGAATTTACCAATCGAATCGACTTGTCTATCTATGAAAAAAAAAAAAAAATCGACACGATTTCAAATCGTTACGAAAAACCGATACGATTTTCATTTTGGTACCCTGTTGTAAAAAAAGTACGACTATACATGCGGTTCGACGGTGAATTTTGAGAACGGGCCGGTTTTGTCTCTTCGAAACAGAAGTCTGCGCGCGCTCATGTCTAAAATGGTAACCACCGTCATAGCCGATGTAGACCGCGATGTGGATGTAATAAAATCTATCAACCGATTTGGCGGTAATTAATGATATCGTAGTGACGACCCTCGATTGTGTCTATATCGGTATTATTATTATTATTATTGTCGTCATCGTCACACCACCGGTGCAGCAGGACTTTGGCAGGACGAAACGCCGCGGCGGTGATCGACGACCGTGGGACCCGTTTTCCCGTCATAATAACACTATACAGTGCGAGTTAAGGTTAGGTTAGGAGGACATATAAAACTGCGGGCGTAGTGTGTGGAGACTAATCAATCGAACTGCAGTCAGTGTATATATAATAGTCGTAGCTGCACAGTCAACACGGCTCGACTAGGGAGAGGGGGGGGGATAAAATCGGCCAGGGAAAAGTCACAGCCCACCTACAGCCGCATCACTCTTATAATTTAAAGATTATTATTTTTTTTTTTATCCAAAATTCTCCAACACAACAATGTGCCGTCTGTTAAAAGACTATTTGCCGCCGTATGCGACACTTTTACAGTTGTAAGCGAAACTAGCTATATTATAGTGCGAGGCTGGGCGAGTTGACGACTTTTTTTTTTAACTCGTGAAGTCAAATTACCCCAAAATAATAAAGTTAAGTATTAAAAGTTGACTTTGAAAAAAAATAACTAAAATTAGTGTAAATTTTAAATTTGCCAATTTACAAAAATAAAAAATTCCACACACACAATAATATGGTTTATTAGATAGTTTTTCTTTACGACGGAAATTTAAAATGACACATCAATCTATCAAAGTAAAAACCTCATTCAAAGATTTGCATTATTCTCTGGACGAAAATCAACCTGATTTAGATATACTTTTGAAATAAAATTAACTTATTAAGTTAAAAGTTAATTTGAAAAAAAAAGTACCTAACGAGTACTTAATTTTAACTTTTAACTCGTTAATGCCCAGCTCGACCGAATCCATATTATAGGTTAGTCCACAGGTTGCCATGTACTGATACCATTATTTTATAACGTGTCTTATCAATGATCAAACTTTGTGCCGTAAAAGACAGTTATATGAAAAAAAAATGCCGTGTAAACGCCAACATTTGATTTAGACGTCGTCCTTCTATAAATCGAGTGTGTAGTAAGCGACGTGCGAAGATCGTTCTGTTAAGTGCCATCATTTTTTAACTTATACACACAGGATTTTCGGAAATTCACGTCAATTTAATTTGTCGCTCACAACATTTAAACAAACGAGTAGGTCATAGGTGGTACCAAAATAACGAGAAGTGTGGTAGGTAAGCGACAACGATTTTTAGGCAATTTCAATTGAGTAAGTCGTAATAATATAATAATTGTACTTTACTATGCCATACAATTTAAGTAATTTTATTTATTCATAATTTTTTTCAAATAACCCTGCAAGAGCTATCAACAGATGGAAGATTTGTAGGTATTTAATTACGATTATAACCTCAATATAATTTTTGATAACAATTATTAATGCATATATTTATGATAACACGAGCAATTGTGACATAAGGGTGTGTTGTAATATATTATAATATTTTGTAACATTATTTTATAACATAAATATTTTGGTAGTGCTTGAAGCATTTTATTTATCTATAAAAGTCAAAATTACAAAAGTTAAGCCATATTCAAAATGAAAATAAGACAAAATCGTTTTTTTGTCTCTATGCTGAAATAAGTATAGAAAATGTTACTTTTATCAAATAGTAAAAATTTAACCAACGACATTATATGATTGATTCTGAGCGGAGCGATAAATTTATTAATTTCACAATGATGTGTGATTTTTTTTTTGTCTTTTTACACGATAAGACGTACAGTCTAAATAATGCTTCAAATTTCAACTACAGTATACCTTGTCTGGTGGGAAAGTGAATCTAGTTGTAGCATTTGAGAGGTAAAAATTAAAATTTCACAGAAGGTTTTAAGAGCGCTGGAAAAAAAATTTAAAAAAAACGGGAGAAAAAATAGAAAAGTAGTTTTCAACAAAATCAATTTTGTTTCGTTGATTTAACAAATAAAAAAATGAAAATCATTGATTTATTCACCAAATGTTTGTATTAGAATTTTCTATACACCATATAACATTTTCAAAGTATTTTGACTATTTTTGAGCCAATAGACACTATAGTATACTCAGCATAAGACATTTTGAAAGTATCTTAGTTTTATATTTAAATTTTTGTCGATAAAAATGTTCACTGGATCAAAAAACTTGATGAGAACCTAATAAAAGGTTCCTCGTAAGTTTTTTTTAATGTAGGTTATTTAAAAAAAAAAGATCGAGTGTAAATCCGTAGTACTTTTTTATGAGCATTTTAATTTTGACAAAACTCTAATCGGAAGTTCATAAAAAATTCGAAAACGAATCGCAATAACTATGGATATGCATTTTTTTTCGTATTCCTATAGCACAATTTAGTATTATTCGAGTACGACCAGTGGCCTATCTGGCATTTTTCTGGCTTCCCGTGGATCAGTCCATACCGCTGTATTAAGCAGTAACCATTATGGTCGAAACCGAGTTTTCTGTGACTATCTGTCTGATAGATTATGGATTGTGATACTTCTCTATCCGCGATTTCCGTTATAAAATTGAAGGATTTTCTCATTAGAAATCAATATCAACAGACAAAGATAATTACAAACAAGAAGGTACGTACCATATTATGTAGATCCATTACAATCAAATCCGAATTAGCAGTGTGTACAAAAACTAACAAAAAAAAGCAGCAGTAACTGCAGCGATCAAGAGTTTCGGCTTTTCTTCCTAGTAATTGTTATCGTATTTACAGAGCAGTATGTCCATCAAAATTCGGTTTAAATTTGACATTGGTCCCGAAATAGAATGGATATTTATACCGTGTTCCAGGTAACTTGATACAGAATAATATCATAATAATGAGGTAAATATTTTCGTTAAAAAAAAAAAATTACATTAAATGTGTCTTGTGTGTTCTTAAAGTCGTTTTAGAATTTTAGTTATCATTTCAAAAAAAAAAAAAATCAAAAAATTACTGATGGTTATAAATAGCTCAAAAATTACCAATATTACGGAAAACCCTAGCATAAATATTTGGCAAAAATGTCACGTCTCGTTTTAGATTCTGAGCGGAGCGATGAATGTATTGATATTACAATGACGTGTTTTCATTTTTTATCTATTTATTTTTTGTTTCTGTGTACACGATAAGTGTGAAATAATGCTTTGATTTTCAACTTAGGTATTTTTTCCGACGGGAAAGCGAATCTATTTGGTGCATTTGGTAGGTCGAAATCAGAATCCTTTTTCGTGTACATACAATGATATTATATCATTGAATTTAAATTTAACACCATTCATTACAGTGACCCAATGGACACTTCACACTTGTAACCTTATGTACAGCTGAGTGACGCCCACATGCCCCCCCCCTCGAAGCTTTCATTACCTACTTAAAGTACACATACATTGTAAAAACAATACATTAATCGTGAATCACACGGTCAGAATCTAAAACGTCGAAAAGAAGTCTACAGACACTGTCTATAATAGGTATATAATATAATATATAGATATACATTTATGATAAATTTATATTAAATATACTTATTAAATATACCTACTTATATTGTTATAGCAATATAGTACCGAAAATTACGTGGGTAATAAATAATAATTCGTCGCATACTTATTTAACAGACATCGAAACAATATAGTTACAATTATCGAGCTCTTTGCGTTTGAAAATAGCTCAGATTGACGTCGATGTCAATGCTGCTATTTTAACTATAACAGAAAACAAGCATCACGCATTTCGCACACACCTCGTTATCAAAAGTGCATTTGTACAAATATATTGATTATAAACCTATAAAATAATAAATAAATATAGTAAAAACAATAAACAAATTTTTTGTCTGAGCATTTTGATTACTCCATTCATTTTTTTTTTTATTCCTAGCTAGAATAGCTATCTAAGCCTACTGATAGTATGTACAAATTTCACAGTTTTTTTTTTTACAATTTTTCTTTCTTACATAATTGCGATATAATATTGACCACTCCGAATATTGGCGACGGACAGAAATCAAAAAAACACACACATACCTACATCGTAAAAACAATACATTCGGCAGAATCTAAGAGAATAGTCTGCAGACTCGGGACACTGTCTATACACACTTGTTGTACCTATAATATTATGGTAAAAATGTCGATTTATCGGCCACGAATTTCGGCTTTGCGTCTCCCCCGCAGGCAAATCTACCTCGCGCATATTATTATAACATCCTTATACACAGGTAGGTACCGAATTTTCGTGAATTTTTGTTTTGCCTCGGCGGTTTGTGGGGTCGGCGGAATATTGAGAAATATTTATCGGGCGGGCCGGTTCGAAACGTTCAAAAATGCAATCGCTCGTGCCGCGGGTTTTCAAAAACGATAAATATTTTGGCCGTAATGAAATATATTATAAGCGGACGGGCGGCGGGTTAAATCATCGTTATTATTATATTATTATTTTGCGGTCGGCCAGGATTAGATTCTATACCGTATAATTAGTAGTACGTATCCCGTCGAAACGATTTGCGACCTCCCAAATGTACGCTTCGACCTTTTCTGTACCTCCGGAGCGCACTATAATATAAGCTGCAGAATCGAATTCTGAATCCTGAACTCCCGCAGAATTCGACCCGTGCGCTGTCGTTCGTTCCGACCGGAGACGGTATTTTTGGCAATTTTAGTATATTTATCAGTAATTTTCACCACCAGGAGGTACATTTAAGTGCGGTTGTATAATATAATCTGTGCCACAACCGATCAATTTACAGGACTCACGTCAGTTATACAGCCTGTATAGCTTATATAGTAATATACGTGTCACTGTAAAATGTTTAAAATGTTTCGTCTTATTTTGAGCTATATAAATAGCTATAAAAACAGCCATGGTAAATTTTATATATTTTTTTTTAAATTTATGTGGAGAAAAATTCTTGAAAATTTAATGCAAATTTTTTGTAAGTTGTTTCGATAGTCGATGGATAGTTATTATAGATATACATAGGCGCAGTTATTTTTATATGCGTTTTAAGTTCATGTGTTGGCAAAATTTCGAAGACTTGGACATTATATTTCAGTTAGAAATTCATAAACAGTTTTCTTTTCATAGCTAACATTAGAAATGGTAATAGAAGATTCCCCACACGATTTTCTACCTTTAACCAAACGAAAAAGGTTTACCGGAAAGTATGACATTACATTTTTATGTGCGTTTGATTTAAAACTTTTAACGATATTTTATATTCAGCGATTTTCAATTATAAAATTTGGTTATTCATACGAAAATGTTAGGACGACTCAAAGTCTCCGCTCAGAATCGTTTTTTCGTATATGTAATGATTTGTCTTCGAATCCAAATTCGACGCGTCCATTAAAATGACACATGATCGACAACTACTGTACAGCAGAGCAGTACTACACTCTTTTCCACCTTTTTTTACATATTTATTCATCAACCGAAATAATTCGCACCTTTTTTAACGATACTATATATAGACTGGCACAACTCAAAATTGATTAATTTCGAGTTATGACTACGTTGGAACAGTGAAAGATGAGCTTTGTAGAATGCAAGAACGCCTCACATTCGATATAATTTTTCATTTCGCCACCGAAAATAGGTACTTATGTGTCAGTATTGGATTAGTAAATTTTTAGACAATTTTTAAAGCATCGAAGCCGTAATGTTTACTATTTATACGGTAGTATATGTACATTTTAATTTATCCAATATTAATCGCCCCAAGACTGCCTCATTTCGATTTCTGGTGTTCTTGCGCTTAATAAAAACTCATTTTCGTGTGATACGTTGATCGGAAAATAGCAACATTTATCGTCGTAGTGGTACCTATTCAAATTTCATAATTATTATTTTATTTGTAATTACGTTGAAGCCGTATTATAATGACGTGAAAACGTCAGTAGAATTTTTTTACTGCCTTTCTAAAAATATGGCAGTCTTGCATTCGGATAAGATATTATTAAATTCCATAAGTCTAATTTTTTTTTTTTTGATTCCAGAGGTTGTTTCATAATATTTATAATGAAGTCATAACGTAAAATATGTATAGATAAGTAAAGTTGAGCTGTGACAGTCTTGTTCTAAAGGTGCGAATTATTATTAGTCATTTATACACAAAGTACGTTGGTACACAATAATTAGCTTACATTTTTTTATACTAATTTATGTATATTTTAATAATTTAAAAAACTTGTCAATTAGTTCAAAGAAAAACTATTATTAATTACTGTAAAGTGGCGCAATTCAAAATGTGTGTAAGTACAAGATTGCGCAGATCAAATAATGGATTTTTATCCATTAGTTTTATGTTGCTAATTACAACCTTAAAAATTGGCACAAGTTACCACTACTAATTTTTAGACGTGGCGCAAATTACATTTTTTTCTTTTTAGGTTGTTTTTTGTGCAAATATTGCAATTATTGCAATTATTACATATAAAACACAACACTGAACGTTATTAAACATTATTTACTGAATAAAAACAATTTTGTCCTGTTTAGGGGCTGAAATATTTCTAGTTAACTTTCTGGCGTAGATGAAAAACATTTTCTAATTTCACCATTAGATATTATTTATAATACATTTTATCTTCACGTAAACCTTTGTACTGCAAATTATATGACGTTTTGAATTTGAGAAAATCACAAAATATCAATAGAAAAAAAATCTAAATTATTACTCCGTTCCATCGTCCCATCAAAAATTCGGAGTGTGTGCATACGATTTAATGGTTATTCGCGTGGTAGTTCTCCGAGTGAGGAAAACGTTAAAAATATATAAAATTACTAAATATATAGGTTTGGGTTCACCTCACCCCTTTTTCACCCTTTAATAGTGCATTTATAAAAATTCTGATTTTTAGAACAGCTTTTAAGTTACTTAGAGACGCTATTTTCAAATTCTTGATATTTTTTGTACCACTGACCTGAGGTCACCTGAGATTTAGTGAGTGATTTTCTTGAAAAATTTGTTTTATATTATCATCTAACCATTACCATAGATACATATTATCCTTAATACACAAAGCTTTTTATCTCAAAAACTACCTATTCATTCAAATGCTGATTTTCTTAAGTACATTTAAATTCTCAAAAAAAAAAAAATTGAACGGCGGGGGAGCGGCTCTTAATTGAAAAATCGAATTTCGTACTGTCGCGGGATCATCCTAGAGTGTTACAAAAGATCTAAGTATTCTAACACTTGGTCTATTGAAAAATTCTAAAAATCAAAATCTTAATATTATTATGCGCAATTCAAACGAGCGTGCTTAAAAAATCACCCTGTATAGAATGGGTCGTCCAGGGGTGGGCCGGGTCACCATAAAATCTTCTCGTTTCCCGGCTGGTCTACCCTGCATGATTTTAAAGTATTTTTGCTTAGAATTACATCATAACATTAATTTAAAATGTATAAAATTAGTTTTTGTGTGCGACGTGTCTGTACCGGGTTTTAACACAATCGGGTCTACTCTTTACTCACTGTGTGGCGGTGGTAGCAATAACGGTTATATTATAATATATGTTTAGCGAATTTTGTTACGCCACTGGCCCTCCCTTCAAACCAGTGGCCCCAGCTCGGCAAAAAAAAATTTGGTGTCGCCACTGCAGAGGTCATCTGAACTGTCGTCAAAACGGGTTTATATAATAACGGACGTTCGTAAATATTATTAAAAACTAAAAATCGTTTTCAAAGCGTTTCCGTCAGCAGGTACTCGTCGGTCGTGCAGGCGTAGTTTCTCAACATTAATATTATTATTATTATTATTATTGAAATAATTTGTCCGCGCAGCAGTCATTTGGGGACTAAAATGCCCGGGCACTAATTTTATACTAATTTCGAATATTATAATAATATTATTATTCTATGCACAAGATTGAATTTCGGTTTTAATCCTCCGCGCGTACACCTATCGCGATTGTTACGGCACCGCGTATATGTATAGGTATATGTTTACGGGTTAAGCTCGTCCCCGATTATGCCTTAAGACCGCGACGTGTTGTACGGGACAACGAACGAATTATTGTTAACCATAGCGCTTGTAATAATTATTAATACTCGTCACGTAATCGTTTTCTTCGGCAGTGGAGGTGTGTGTACGGCCTGCAGAGACAATAATTCCCGCATTCATTCATTTATCATAATAATAATAATAATAATAATAATATCATATAATATTATAATCGGACGATTGCATGCGCATCAACACCGCATCCTTTCACTCAAAGCTCGTGTGACATAATTTTTCCGGATTGCGGCGGGGACGACTCGTCTATGTGAGGTTTTCCGTGCCCACAATAATAATAATACAATGTGGACGAACACTGTATATAGCACTCTTGTTAAGGACTCGAGTAAGAGTAGGTATTAAAATACTATTTGAAGCCCTGAAAGCAGCGACCAGACTTCTCTAATCAATACAATTTTTCAGGAATCACTTAAAATTGTTTTAAAAATTTACAAAAAATATATTAAGGGCGTTGCATGCGGCGATTTGCTGTCTTTGTCTAACACACGTGCGGCATCCATGTATCCACCTTTGCGCCTGATCCTGTGAAGGCACGTCAAGTTGAACGGTTTTTTTCAGGATTTGATTTTAGATTGAATGAACAACTTTACTTTGTTTCGATCGACCATCTGTATCAATTTCGACTATTATTTTGTTACAAGAACTGCTGTGCTAATTAAATGTACATAAATGTTTTATAATAAATTAAAATTATTAATTATAAACTATAATAATTTTAGATTCCGATTGGAACGATGAATGTATTGATTTCACAATGATGTGTGTCTTATTATTTATTTTTT
>NC_042493.1:122546418-122577362 GCF_005508785.2 Acyrthosiphon pisum
ATTCATATGTTAGTAGTGTGTTAGACAAAGACAGCAAATCGCCGCATGCAATGCCCTTAAGATCCAACTTAAATTCGTAAAAGCAGTAGCCATGACAAATTATCGAAATTAAAATACTTTCTGCAGAGACAATAATTCCGGCATTCGTTCATTTATAATAATAATAATAATAATAATATCAAATAATATTATAATCGGACGATTGCATGCGCATCAACAACGCATCTTTTCACTCAAAGCTCGTGTGACATAATTTTTCCGGATTGCGGCGGGGACGACTCGTCTATGTGAGGTTTTCCGTGCACATAATAATAATAAATAATAATAACAATAATACAATGTGGACGAACACTGTATAGCACTCTTGTTAAGGACTCGAGTAAAAGTAGGTATTAAAATACTATTATTATGTACTTAATATGCTCAAATACTTTCTCAAACTATCTGCGTTTTTTTTAATGAACTATATTATTTTTCAAATACTTATTAATTTTAGTTGACATATGTTTTATGTTTGATTTTGATCTCAAAAAGTAAAAAAAACTGAAAATGAATAGTAAAATATTCAAAAAAAGTGTATTTTATAGTTACATACTTACCCCAAATCATTCGCTGTAAAATGTTCTTATAGACATGAAAATTGCGATTCAGTGGATACCTAACTACTTGATTTATGAGGGGAAATAATATACATAAACAATATGAAAGACGTATTTGAACGTATCCACTGAACGCACTTTTTCACGCTAAGCTCGCGCAACATAATTTTTCCGACGGGGACGGCTCGACTCTAAGGTTTTCCGTGCCCACGACAACAACAATAATTATAATACAATGTGGACGTTCCCATTTATTGTGACTTTAGAACGTACCTGAACACTGTGTCAGTCTTGTTAAGGAATCGAGTAAAAGTAGGTATTAAAATACTATTTGAAGACCTGGGGGCAACGACAAGACTTCTCCAATTAATAAAATTTTTCAGAAATCACTTAAAACTGTGGTAAAAATAAACAAAAAATATATTAAAATCCGACTTCAATTCGTATAAGCAGAAGCCACGACAAGTTGTCGAAATCAAAATACTTTCCACAGAATCAATAATATTCCCGAATTTATTCATTCATTATTATAATATAATATAATGGAATCGGACGACTGCATGCGCATCGACGACGCACCTTTTCACTCAAAGCTGGTACGACATAATTTTTCCGGATTGCGACGGGGACGACTTGACTATAAAGGTTTTCGTGCCAATAATAATAATTAGACGGCGGATTATATGCAGTGAAAATACTCTATTGTATGCATGCAAATATGCAGCATAAAATACAGAAATATGCATAGACTATGTTAAAATATGCACTAAGAATTAAATTTAAAAACAATATAAAAAAAACTATGATGATGGAATTTATTAACAAAAAAAAAATGGTGGGTAAGTGGATGTCACTCTGCTGTACAGTAGGTTACAAGTGGGTCACTGTATAATGGATAGTATTGAATTTGAATTCAATGATATAATATCACTGTATATGAAAAACGATTCTGAGCAGAGACGGTTTGTCAGTCTAGGTATTAATAATAAATTCAAAATTAATCATATCACAATATCAATCAGGTAACGCGTTATACATCAACAACAAACCGTGGTACTATCGTAGATATATAATAGTATACTTTAGAAGTTTCAAGTACCCACAAATAATATTATACAATCACAACAAAATAACTAAAATAGTTATTCCAGGTTTTTTAATATGTAATTTCGTCCAAATTTGAAATTGAAATTACTATAAAAATAAGCTGTGCTTATGTATTTCTTAGAATTTTTGGTAACATAATTAAATATTTACGTGGAATCTTGTTTTGAATTTTCAATCCTTAGATATAAAAGTTGAACATTTTATAAATTTTTAACTACAAAATAATTATTCAATTTTAAATTTGATATATTTTGCCAAAATTTCAACTTCAAATGCTTATAAAAAATAATTGTATCTATGTATTTTTAATATTTTTCAACTGCTATTGTAAAAATGTAACAGAAGCCTTGTATTAATTTTTTACACTTTTTGGCCCAATAGATAAAACTTTATTGATATTTATAGAAAAAAAAACTAAAAAAATTGAAAACTTACAATGTCCGTAAACATCTCAAAAAGAGTCAAATTATTTTCAAAATTTTATCGTATATATAAAATGCTAATATAAATATTCAGTGAAATTTCAAGTTTCTACAGTCATTCGTTTTTTAATTACAACAAAATAAGAAAATCGTTACGTAAGAAATCGAGTGAATATCCAATGTTGTAAAAATATGAATTTCAAACGCTCATAAAAATTTAATTTTAGTTTCTTATAGACATTTTTTTTTGATAAAGGTATATTATCTTATAAGGAATCTTGTATTACATTTTAAAATCTTAGTTCTAAAAAGAAAAAATTTTACGAATTATAAACTCAACATAATTAAGTAATTTTCGTGATTTTTCCATATTTTGTCAATTTTTGAACTTTAAATGCTAATAAAAAAAAACTGTGACTAAGAATTTTTAATATTTTTCAAATATCATTGTAACAATATAGTAGGAGCCTTGTATTAAATTTTCAAGTATTTTTACTCAATAAATTCAAATTTTGACCTCCCGAATGCACCAACTAGATTCACTTTCCCATCAAACAAGATACTGTTGAAGAAAATCGAAGCAGTTTTACTGCCCCAAACCGTGATGACAGACATAAAAAAAAAAAAAATAAAACACACATCATTGTAAAATCAATACATTCATCGTTCCACTCAGAATCTAAAATTATTATAATTTATAATTAATAATTATAATTTATTATATTACATTTATGTATAATTATTTAGAACTGCAGTTCTCGTAGCAGTATATTACTAGATGTTGCTCCAAATGGTCTATTGTAAAACTATGGCGCTTGTCATCCAAAATAAGTTTAAATGCAGAAAATGACCGTTCGACATCACAGGACGTCACAGGACAGTATTTAAACTTAGAAGCCATGGTGCCCGTTATTGTATTGGGCAGTACAGTACATGTGCCATTAATGTAGCCGTCGATCATACTTAGGGAATTATAGCCAGGATTTTTGTTCAGTTATCGAGTACCTAATCTTTGTCTTGATTTTTTCTGAAAATACGTCTGGCAGTTCAGATGCTGTTGTTAATAATTCCTCCATAACTTTTAATGAATTGTGTAGTAGCAAATTTCTTGCTTCTAGAATCACGTTGTATTGACGGGGTTTCAAATTGTTTATCGAGTTATCTTATAAATAATAAAAGAATTGAAAATTAATAATAAAATATTTAAAAAAAGATTATTTTATAGATACACCAATAGTCATTCGGTGTAAAATTTTCCTGGTCTAAGTTGTTCTTGACATGAAAATCGGCTCGGTGGATACTTGACCTACGATGCGAAAATAATTTGAAAGACGTATTTGAACGTATCTACTAAACGAATCTTTTCACGCAAAGCTCGTGCAACATAATTTTTCCGAAAAAAGTTTCGCAAAGTATCTAAAATTAAATACGCTGATTTTCAAATATTAATTATTCATTTATACTTTACATATTAATCACAAAAAAGTTAAAAAAAAATTGAACATTTATAATAATAAATATTAAAAAAAAAATAGATTATATTATAGTTACACCAAATCATTCGGCGTAAAATGTTCTTAAACATGAAAATCACGATTCAGTGGATACTTGATTTATGAGGTGAAAAAATATCTATAAGCAATTTGAAAGACGTATTTGAACGTATCTGCTGAACGCATCCTTTCACGTAAACCTCGTGTTATATCATTTTTCCCGATTGCGCGCCCAGAAGCGACGAGGGGGGGGACTAAGGTCTTAGGTGCTCATAATAATAATAATATAATTTGGACGACCTAATTTATTATTGCTCTAGAACGTAGGTACTCGGATCTTGTAGCAGTTTTGCAAAGTATTGGAATTAAAATTGTACAGTAATAATATTAAGATGACGTCAGCGCACTATTTGTTTTCTCTCTCTGGCCGACGCACACAACATAGACAAAACGCATTTACGCAGAATAATTTTTTTTCTATGTTTTAAAGTTATCTTAGAGTAAAATCGTCCATTACAAAAAATATACCTATATAGCGATTAATATTTTTGAGGGGATGTCATATCGATTTGACTGAATATTTTCTCAAAACAATTAAAACATCGTTTAAATGTACTACATTTGTTTCTTTATTTTCAAAGTCGAATACAAAGTCGAATAACAATGAAATATAAAATCGTTATGTGATTTACTCAAAAATATTATCCTCCATCTTTTTTGTTATAGGTGATTTTACTCTGAGATTACTATTAAAAACATAGAAAAAGTGATTCTCCGTTAATGCGTTTTGTCTATGCTGCGCGTGGGCCAGAGAGAGAAAACTAATGGTGCGCTGACATCCTCTTAAAATACTATTTATGTAGGTATACCCGATTATTTTCGCAAAGCATCTGTATTTATAAATACATAAATTTTCAAATACTTATTCGTTTTAGCTTATAAGTTTAATAGTAATCACATAAAATAAAATGAAAAAAAAAGGATGACAAGTGGGTACCGCTCTGCTGTACAGTATGTATAGTGTCGTTGTAACGGATGTTTTATATTATTTGAACTCAATGATAAGCCATTCCATACGGAAAACTATTCTGACGGGAGACGTCGTGTCTTCCTAAAAGCAATAGTTGTACCTATGAACAATCAAATTTAGTGATTAAAGAAAAATATCGAAAATAATTCATGACTTAAAATAACGTTCGGTGAACTTTTTTTTTTTAGACTAGAAACACTTGTCGAGAATCTTCTGTTAAAATGTCTAATGTTAGCTATGAAAAGTAAGACTTTTATGAATTTCTAACTGAAAAATAGTTTTCGAAATTGAAAAATTTCTCACCGCCATAAAAATCCAAATAGAGTTAACATGGTTTGAAAATTTTAACACGCATGCGGAGATGGTAATATTATGTATAATTGTTCGGTGAAAATTTCGAGTTACACCAAAAATGTCTAACGATTGGAAAAATCTAACAGAAAAGATGGTGATATCGAAAATCGGTGCACTTATACCATCCAAGATGTTGCTGACAGACAACAAACACTAAAAACACACATCATTTTAATACATTCATTCGCTCCGATCAGAGTCTAAAATAAAAATAAAAAATATGTCATATTATGCGTGTCATAATGCAATCGTCTGTAAATGATGTAAAAAAAAAAAAATTTAAAAACGATTGATTAGAACGTATTATGTTATTTAATTTGTCATGTCTTTCTGTTACACTTTCTTCCACCCTGTATACTATAGTTGCCAAAATAATTAGTCGAGTATTTAATTCAACAATGACTTATTGATTATTTACCGTTTAGCGGTATAAACAAGTTAAATAATTTACTACAAAAGACAATATTATCGTAAGCGATGTAATTAAACCGGAAATACCCCTTTTTGTCTGAATAACAAAAGGGCGACGCTTAATTGTGGGTACAAGTATAATATTATATACTGACTGCAAATGCCACGGTCTACCTCGAATACACGAGGAAAACAACAAATTCTATCGATGATTAAATTTGTTTTAAGATCGTACAAATAACCGCGATTGAATTAATAACTCCCACCCTAGGCATTATTAGGATGTCGACTTCGAGAGAGGTGAGGACTGAAATTGATATGCAATATTATAATATTATAATACATTTAGAAGGTGGAGTGGTGTTGCGAGGGGGGGGGGGGTGCTAACATTTTGTGATCAAAAACTCGTTCACTCGTCAACGCTTTTAAATTGAAATTAATTTTAAAATATATTTTTTTGCTCTCTTGAACGAGAATAGGAGGTGGTAGAATATAGGGGTGGAAATCCAAAACGTAGGACAAGCGATCTTTACATTTCCAATCAAAACAAAACATTTAGAAACACAGATAAATCATTTTGAAAAAAAGTTTTTTTTTTAAATTATTTAATTTTATATTATTTATATTTCTGTAAGTACCTGTGAAGCCAATGGGTCCAAGTACACTTTTATCAAAATTGAGGTTATGGTTTTTTCTTATGTGAAATTTTGACGCGCTTCATTTTACCTATCTTCATTTTAGTCCAATGACGAATATTTACCGATATATCGGGAAATAACAAAAAAAAACTAAGTCCAAATATTAATTTTGATTTATGAATTATGATCCAAGTTCATGAATTATGATCTAAGTCCATGATTTGGACTGGATCATTTTGCAAAGTTATATAATTAACATTGAGATCAATAGGGTCCAAGATTGTTAAGTCTCTGGTCTTGATACCCACGCTTAGGCCAATTTTTGCGCACGATTATTGCAAATCTATATAAATACAGTGAAACTTTCAGATTAGACAAATGTAAAAATTTGTCAAATATAATTAAATTAATTTAATTGTAAAATGGCTATATGGTTTTCAAAAATATTTCGCTAAATATGTAATAATATATTCTATTTCGTCTCGCTATATTATACATGTTTATTATTTTTTATCGCTCCTTTGTTTCATTATGTAAAGACGTAAATTAATTATTTACATTTAATCGTCAAAGTAAAAAGTTAAGATCGTAAGCCGCCAAAAATTCTTTACAAATATGTTTAACAGTTGTATATCTATGTACTTAACATTCTAAATGTTAATTCAATAATGTATAGGTACATTACATGTTGATAGAGTCATACTTCCTGCAAATGAAAAAATTCCTGTTCTGAACATAAAATATTTAAAAAAGAGTGCGCCGACATCCTCTCAAGAACAAACAACAGAATTATCGAACAGTAAAAAGATAAATAATATTACTTGACGTAAAATAATATCACAGAACATATTCTAATAAGGGAAGATAACACGATAAACATAAACAAAATAAGAGAATTAAACAAACAACAATATAGTGACAAGTTAGTAGGTATAGGAACTAAAATGAAATACAGTACAAAATATCTAAATTTTGTACGTATTTCAATGTAATTACAATTATTTGCATCAATATTAAATGAAATACATAAATGTAACCCAATATTTAATTAAAAATGTGTTTTTTTTTTTACCAAAAACTTTAGTGTAATTTGGTGGACACATATCAGTAGGTATAATATTTTTAAATCTAGTTTTATGTTCACGATCAAAATATATTGGTATCAAATGTTTATTTTTATATAAATCTGCCAGAACAGAAAATATATTCAAATTTACATTTGTTTACATTTGATGCCACGTACAATATTATCATGGTGCTAGTTTGAAAAGGTAAATTTAAAAAATGCGAAATATTTCAATACAATTAGTAGTAAAATTTTTCGTCTGGATAAATTAATATTAAAAGTTCCCTCCCAAATCGATATACCATCGTAAGAATATAAATACTGTACTATAGAGGTAAATAGATAATTATTTAAACTGAACATTTAAGTGTAACGAAAAATAATAATATATAGTTTTAAAATAAGTAAATTACATGCTTATAATATATTATATAAATAAAATGTGCGATCAAAATGTTAGTCATAGTCATGGTAATTATAGTACCTAATTACAATATAATAAAAAATATGGCTATATAATTAATAATAATGCAATAAATGATAAGTTGTAATAAGTAACCTAAATGTCAATTCCTAGCCAACATAATATTCTAAATAATAATTTTAATAAATCAACTGAATTTTGTTTCACATAAGAACCTATAATATTATTTTTATTTTTATTGTTGACTATTTTATCTTTTTTATTTTTTTCGGTAATCCGAAGGTTTTTTTAACCTGTTCGACCGTAACTAATCAAGTCTAAAAAAATCTTCGTTTTCATCACTACTTAAAAAAATTGTAGACAAAAAAATAACTTAGCGATATTTCTAGGTCGTCAAACTTTTTACAACATGCTAATCGATGTTGATTTTCGCTGTTTATCTGGACCTGTACCAATTATAGTGCTCAATGGTTCGACGAAAATTATTAAATTTGGCAACGTTGGGAAAAAAAATCGTATAACTTAAAATTCCGTTCTCAAAATGTCTGTATTTTAGTGGACCGCGGTGATTTTTTACAAACGATGGCCCTTAAGCCTTGACGTTTTGATGGCGTTGTATGCATCGTATTCTTGTTAGACTTATATGCACAACCTCGTGGTTGTTGAGTGACAAAATATATTGGGAGGAGTGGGAGGGCTGAAGCCCTACCATACATTTTCGATGTGCTATTATGTGCGATATGGAGGCTCTGCCACTCACCCCCACCCTTTAGCTGATTTATGTTAATGACATAAAAAAAGAAAAAACGTGGGGCCTATCCCAAATCATTAATATTTTTAAATCGAAAAACTTACGAGGAACCTTATATAATATTTTTCAAGCTTTTTGACCCAACGGAAAGTCTATCAAAATGTGTAGATGAAAAACTCCCCTCTAAATGTCTATAAATAACTCAAAAAGAGTCAAAATATTTTGGGCGTATTTTCATGATGTAAAGAAAATGATGAAATAAATATTTTGTGAAAAATTCAAGAATCTACGGTTATTTGTTTTTGAATTACAACAAAATATTAGTAAACATAATTAAGAGAAATATGGTTAATTTATGAGTGAATAATATATCCAATGACGAAAAAAATCGAACTTTAAACGATCGTAAAAAATAAAATATGTGACCTTTCTGTAAATTTTTTTCTATTTTTGCTATAGATAGAAAAACTATGAAGAATCTTGTATTTTAAATTTTTGAACTTTTTGTCTAAGAGAAAAACATTTTTATCGACATTTGAAGAAGACAGAACTAAATAAAATCGAACAAAAATAAAATGTCTAAAATAGCTCAAAGTGTGTCAAGACATTTTGTGAACGTTTAAAGTATCTCCGGTTAGGTATTCGTTTTTGATTTATTGAGACAGAAAAAAAATTCTCACATCGCCGTAAAACTAGTACATATAGGTATATCGTTCAGCTCAGAAACTGAAATTGTATTATTTAGTTTGTTCTGACGTGAAACGTGATTGTGATAAATAATTACAAAACTGATAATATTAGTATTGCAATATCATTCTCCACAAGTTCAATATAGTAATAATAGTTCATCTGAACGAAATTGACTACGATAATTCTGGGGAGGGGGGCTAAGACCACCCTCCCCTTAGACACCCCTATGCACGACCACACCGTAGAATGCCATAAGCCCAGATCGGGTTGGACGAAAGCTACATAGAGTGGACTGAAAGTCATTTAGTCAATTCGTCCTATCGAGTATTGGAAGTTAAAACCACCTTACGAAATGGAAAGTCCAAAAACGTATTTTCAAAAATATTTAAAACTACGAACGTAATATTTCAGAGTATTTCTTTTTTACCGCGACTGTCCTCATAATCAATTCTTGTCTATGGCATTGAACTCACTGCGGAGTCGCGTCCGGCTAATCGAAAGAAATTTAACGATTTTTTTTTGATGTTTCTTGTTCAGACGAAATTCGGGAGACATCAAAAAGTATTTTTTTTTTTTGAATTTTGATGTGCGATTGATGTTTGATTCACCACAATTCGGTTTTGTATTTTTGCAGCGTAACACAACGCATACCTAGGTAGGTCAACCGATTTACCACAATATTGATTTTAATAATTTTCAAAAATTCAAACATAATTATAATGATATGGTATAATATGTAGGTATAATAAATGTCAAATGAAAACCGCTATTGTACCTTAGGTATATCTAAATACAGATATAAGGCTACTGCGGTATGTGACATACAATGTCTAGGTGTATAATTGATATAAGCTTCGGTAGGTTCGTCGACAATTCCCGTGGTAAATACCTAATTAATGCATGATACCTATTGACCAAGGGCGTTCGTAGGATTTTGTGAAGAGTGGAGAGAAGAGCAAAATATTTCAATTTTTCAATTTTTCGTTTCGCTATCAGAATAGTGATAAAGTATTGTTTGTGAGATGTTTTCTTTCATATTATATAATAGGTAGAGAAAGTAAAAATTATTATTTATGAATTATATTGTAGATAGTTCGTTAAAACCTAACCTCACTGCATTACATTTAATTAATCAATATTTAATTTTAGATTAACAAATGCATATTTTATTTTTTTTTTATTTATAAAATATCACCGTTATATGATAATGTTAGATTATTTATACAACCAAATGTCCCTTATGCTTCTATTAAATAAATAAAGAACTACCAAGCCGTTTCGAAAATATTTTGAGAATACTTGAGTCAAAGAACGTTGTTATAATTATCAATCAATTATAGAACGGTTTTACGTTTTAAATTTTAATGATTTATTGCTGAATCCCGTTAAATGTCAATTAAACTGATATTGATAAGGTAATGATACTGATAAGAATTCAGCCATTAATGGGTACCATAGACTTGAAACTATACAGTCTATGAACATTTAATTTTTTTTCTTATCAATAAAGTAAAAACTTGTTTGACACTTAAATGTCATTGCACTTGGCCCCACCGCACTCCGCGCCATAAATCTATAAAGTCAACGTCCTTATAGTTCTGTCATTCGTCATCGAGTGTAATAAAAATCAAACTGTAAAAAAAAATGTTTTTTAATATTAATTTTACGACTATTTATTTTGGGATATTTTATATCGCATAATAAATAATGATGATTGACCCAGAAAAATGCCAAGGGCATTGCCAACTGTCCCCACTCACTCCCCCCTCCGAGAGCACCCTTGAACTTAACATAATATAATATTATTATTACCTACGATTTACTAGCTAGCCCGTGCCAAAGATTTGTTTTTTTTTTTATAAATAAATTTGTAAAAAAATATATATATAAATATCTACTAATATTATAATGTGTAACCAAATACTGGCAACTAGTGACCCTACAAATCTCAAGGAATCACTGGTATAACTTTTGATTGAAAACGGTCTGGCAGTGTTTGGGTATACTGACTGTAAAAATATCGATTGCTACCAATTTCTACTATTATCACTACATATTATAACGTTTAACACAACCTAAACTATTTTCTTGAAAATTGGTTCCATACTTTATAAGTAACCAAATCGTAACCACAAATTTATAATTCGTAACCTAAACCAAGTACCAGGAAAACCGTTTTTCCCAAACGGGTGTTGGCGTAACGTTACACCATCACCCGCACATTGAAATAACCAACTTAGAAAATTTAAAGCTAAAATAGGTTTTAAAAAATAATTGCTTATAGAAAAATCACACGGAAAAAGGATTTTCAGTTTAACCCGGACTTTCCGATTTTCCAGGCGATTTTTACAATAAATTCGGTCCGTCGCCGTTTTCGAACGATGCGGTTGCCGACGAACAGCTTTTCACTTTTATTTCATCGATATAATATGTCGTACTGGAGTTACTACTGGCGAGTTTTTCACAAAATCATAAAAACACGCCTTACGGTTTTCCGAACTGCACTCGACCGTAACAATACGCGCATAACGTATAGGTACCTATTTAATGGTATATTATTATTATACCTGCCGTAACCCTTCTGCATCATGCTCGGCCGCAGGAACGTGTTTTCCTACACGAAACGTTCGTGTACCCACGTGAAATCTATACCGCAGCGGGGAATTCGATATTCGACATGTCTGAAATAACCGTGTAAAACGACGTACCTATACCAGCTATTACCTACCTACTAAAAGTATCCGTTTCCCAATCGATATGGGGCTAATGACTACAGTATAATAATAATAATAATATATATAACGCAAGCGGAGCACTTTTGTAGCGTCAAAAGGTATGTGTTTCGAAAAAAAAAAATAATAAAAATAATAAACCTACGCCGAAGTAAAATCAATATCGTGTAATATTACTATGGGTAGGTAGGTATAATATTATAACATGATTATATTATTATTGTCACATCGCCCTAGCTGGAATCGCTAAAAAGAAAAAAACCCGACATATTAATTTATTAATATCGATTTTGTTTTAAGCTGTTTATATTTTTTCAAATTTTCCTCAATTCCGTAAAATTTGAAAATTAAATTTCAAATTTTAGTCGACACCTTAATTATATTACTTTTCCACTAATCTTTTATCGGCCTTGTGGAATCGTCAGCTCATTGATGATTATTTTTTTTATCTGAAGACTCCTTACAGGCCGCATCAAAATTCGATTTTTATTTTATTTCAAATAATGGTACAATATAATTTATAAAAAAAACGCTTAAAACTGTATTATTTTTGAAGAAATATCGTAAACTCTAAGATTAATATATTGAAAAATGGAGTTCGAATGTGGTCAATTATTGTCTATTAGTTTAAAAAAAATTATCAAATTTGGTTGATTCTACACTGCAGAGCAGACAGATTAGATCGTGATTATGCGAGCAGTATATTATCAGGTAGACAATCTACTTCCGGTAGATCGTGGACTTATCGTGGTTCGTACGAATGTGTATAACTTAACTCTAAAGCAGCGTTATCGTTATCGCGGAACACCTACTTTTTTAGTTTTTTAACTTTTTTTATTTTGCTTTCAACAGTAAGCGATTATAGCTCTACAATTTATAACCCATACTTTGTTTCAATAGTTTTAATGTATCATTCTATTTAAGGATTTTTTGCAATAAAAATTATAATAATTTAATTTAATCATAATGTGTACACACTATGCTGTATTGAATTCAAAAAGTATTTTAAATAACTGACAATATCAGGACTTCTAAATTGTAATTTTAATGAGATGAGTGAAATTAATTTTTATTATTACAAATATTCTTAATATTGGGCTTTATTGACAAAAATTTGTATTCTCATATTAGGTTCAGCAACAAGTCTATTGCAGTATTTTGTATTTTTTTTTGGTATATATTTTTGGTACACTGCATTTTTGGTGGTGTACCCTGTTTCACACACATAAGTGGTTGCAAATGGTTAAAGTGCCAACACGGCATTTTGTGACAATTGAGGATATTATTTTGAAACGCTTAACACAGAGATCGATTTTAAATTTTGAAAAAAAGTACCTAAGTTCGCGGAGCCCTGAAGTGATCTCAGTGGGACCCCGGGGTTCCGCGGAACACAGTTTAAGAAACGCTGCTCTAAAGTATCAATAAATGCAAATACATTTTCAAAAGATACCACGATTCGAACTCGAGGTCCCCAGTTTAAATCCCTCGTTTGAGAACCTCCCCGGGTTGGACCAATTATTTACCTTTTTCACGACAAAATGTAGCCTATCTCCTTCCCCAAGGTCTAATGTATCTATTTACCATATTTCATCGGAATCTAATAAACGGTTTAGGAATGCATAACGTTTTATCTTTTATATAATTTACAGATTAATATGATACTCGAGGCAGGAAAAATGTAATATTGTTTAACGCATTATTATAATGTTTTTTTTTTTTTTAATTTATATTATAATATATAAAAGCAAAATACCACTCACACCACAAAGCAGCGTGAGCTACTTATGAGCAACCTAGTTATTCTATGAAAATTGAATATTTTATAAATTAATACTACAAAATAATTTGTGAATTTTCGAGATTTTGATGAGTATTTGAACTTTAAAAGCTTATGAAAAACAAGTCACGCCTATGTGTCTGTTCTATTTTCAACCGCTATTATAAAAACTTATAGGAACCTCGATTTAAATTTTCAAGCTTTTTGACCCAACGAAAATTGTCCTATCGATATTTATAGAGAAACAAAATATATTGAAATTGTCTGTAAATGTCAAAGTCAATAAATGAATCAAAATATTTTGAAAATTATATGATTTCATTGACAAAAAGTCAAAGTTAATAGGTTAAAAGCCAAGTTTGAAACTAAGTTACCGAACGAGTTAGGTAGTGTTTTTTACCATGTTATGAAGTAATTTATGAACTATAAGTCAATTCATTGTATTTCATTTTATACAAACAAATTTAAAAAAAAATAATATTTGAAGTACAAAATATTCTTTATGATTAATATAATTATAAGTAATAAATAATAATTTATAACAATGGTTATAATATTGCATATTCACAGAATATATTAAATGTATTGTAAACCAAAAAGTTACACGGGTACCTAACCGTTTCATCGAGAAAAGAAAAGAAAACTATAACTTTTTACTTAGTATCCCATACGCGTCAGTATACTCATTGGTCATGATTAATATATTAATTAAAAATATAGTCATTATATTTTTATTCATTCATAGAATTACAACTAAAACGGATAATAGGTATTTGATGCTTTATGTGGTGAGCAATTAATTATATTCCAATAATGAATCATGCAATTATGATTTAGCATAGTTGTGGACCAATTAGTTAAACAAATACATAAAAATAGGCAATTATTTCGTTGGATTTGGTCATCGATTAAAGTTTTCGAGTATATAATTACTAGCTTTTTGACCCAACAAAAATATTGTCTTGCCGATATTTATAGGAAATATTGAAATCGTCTATAAATAGCGAAGTCAAAAAGAGTCAAAATATTTTGAAAATTTTGCGAGTTCATTGTACTATATTATGTTCATATTTCGTTTTAAATTGGTAAAACAAACATTTGCTGAAGATTTCAAGTATCTACGGTCATTAGTCACACCGGATAACAAAACTATCCATTTTGCGTAAAAATTCCCGTTCATTCTCGTTCTGGGAATTTTAAATTTTCCATCAGAAAACATCTCCAAAGTTGAAATTCGTTTAAAGTAGTGAGATCTCTGCATACAGACCCGAAAAAAAAAACACTTTGTTGTAAATTTGTAACGAAATGCGCATTAATCGCTCCGTTCAGAATCTAAAAGCTCTGACTGGGTGGGAGGGTGGTGGGAGGTGGTGAAAAGTCATCCCCCCTATGACTACTCCACTGCTACGCTGTGCGCACGTATAGTGCGCACGTCGTTTGATCGCTTTTTGTAATTAAAAAATAAAATCGTTTCTAGAAAAAAAATTCAGAAATTTAATCGTTTCGTTGGGTTGAAAAAATAATAAACCTGTAAGCATATTATTTACGACGCACCCCATGCTACCGCCTACTACCTACTATACTATGACGCACATCATGCCGGTGCGGTGTAGTACGGTGTATGGGGAAACTTTTGAGTCGAATCGATGTCGGGAAAAAGGAGTGTCTTTGAATATTTTATAAGTCACGTCGCACATAGCCTGAAATCCCACGGAACGGACAGTTCATAAGCGTATTATGCGTATAAAAATAACATAGAGGAGGGGTTTTTTTTTATTTTTTGTCCGTCGAACATATTTTTTCGGCTACGTTGTAATTATTTTCTTCCGGAAAATATCGTTATAAAAAAAAAAAAAAAAACGAACTTTTTCAATACAACAACGGCGGCGTGTCGTAACGTATACTTTACGGCTATATTATTATAACGGTACGAGCAGCGTATAACTATATTATTATTATAATATTGTATATTGACGTTTCCCAATTAATAAATCAATAAAACAAATTATTCAGAGTTTGCCCGATACCTACGCCGGGTTAAAACGCCGCGGGGCATTTACTATAAAATATATACTTTGCACCGCAAACAACGAAATATTATAATATGATAATAACATTATGTATAGGTATATACCTACCCATACCTATACTATATAATATTATGAACGGGCGGCATTTTTACCGTCAAAAGTGCACAGTATATCCGCAGCGAAATAATTAATAACATAATATTATGCGCGCGTGTTATACCTGGGTATATATCGCAAACGAACAAATTGGTTTCCCGAACATTGATTCCCGGGAAACAGTATCATAACACGTCAAACCGTTAAAGTGCTTCGTATATTATGCAACGATAATATATTTGATTATGAGAGAGTTCGTTCGAATTCCTCTGTGGTATTGCTAGGTAGGTGCAAACGATTTTGGTGGTATAGTCATAGGTTGGGTATTTACTATAGGGCTCGTATTGTGTTTATGCCCTAAAAAAACCGATAAAAATGTAATTCGTGTATATTATAATGTCAACGACCAGCGAAATATTGGTAAAAACGCATATAAAACTGTTAGTAACGCAATTATTTATTGATTTAAAAATCGAAAATTACGATTTTTAAACACGTGCGTTTATAAATCAATTTATGGTTTATATTTGCATGAAAATGGGTTTTAATGTCGAGCACAATCGAAATACTTGTTTTGAGTATTTTTTTCCTGATAGGTGGGTAAAATTTAATTAAGAGGACGCTACCCATACATTTGTCAAAATCCAACGGTCGTAAGCACAGATAAAGTTATAATCTAAAAAATGTACAATATATGTCAAATCACTCTGATATCAAAACTAACAGCACACTGTTGAAACTAGTGAATTAATATTTGCTATGTCGTACGTGTATAAGACGGAGACAACAAATGCATGGGTAGCATCCTCTTCAGTTGAATAGTAGTAAAATATACAAATATAATGATGACGAATAATCAACTTGTTATTTTCCTCTCAATTTTCAAAAAATTACTTTAAAACTCGCAAAAAAAAAATGACAAAAAACCGCCAAAAAAGCAAAAAAAAAAAAAGAAATACCCAATAAAAATGACCTAGCTATGACATAGTTTCGTGTAGTTACGCGTAGAAATATTGGAGTTAAATTCAGTTTCAATCAATTGTTAAGTAACTAAATGTTAAATTAACCGTAATTTGTATATTAAATAGGTAACGACATTGGAGTGTTGAATGTTGAGTCTTACACTACGTATAGTTAGAACACTTATTATGTAACATATTAATTGTTAACCATATTATATATTTGAGAGGAAGAAAAAAAGTTATTCTAAGTATATGAACGATTTCAAATTAGATTGACATTTTTGTGAAATGTTTACAGTGTCACGAAATGATAGATTTCACAAAATGGCCAAGACATATTATGTACAGTGAACCTCTCATTAATGAAGCACTGCTCCAAATTTTCTTGGAAACAAACAGCAGATTTTGTACATAAACTGAACCCTCTGAATAGCGGTAACCTCCGAATAACGGACAAAATTTCAGAGACCTCGAGAGTGAGTGCCACCGCCGCGCCGGTGTTCATTAATTTCACTGTGTTATCACTAGGTTATTACATTTAGATAGGTATTCCATAATATGGTTATTATTTATCAATGTTTTTCATTTTTATAGCCTTTGAAACACTTTATTACATGACGTAAAATTTGGTTTTATTCTTTATATTTAATATTCAATACAATACGGTGACACGGTGTATGTGAGTGTTATACTGTTAAGTATTAACCTATTATACCCGATGAGAATATAAACCTTAAATATAACATTAATAATTAAAACTAAAAAAACAACTTTAAACATTTAACTGTAGTTTAACACTCATTAAATTGTATTTTAATAAACATTTATAAACCTTATAATAAACATAATTTGAACCAATTTTTAAGACTTGATAAGACATTTGAAACATGAATGCAATGACAACGCTTATTTTAACATCAACTTATAAATGATATATTTAATGATTAATGTACAACTTTAAAATGGAAATCAAATACAAGATTTAGTTAAATGTTGATTTTTAAATATTTGGTTTTTAAACATTCAATTAAATGTTACCCTACCTTTATATTAATAGTTGGTTTTTTTTAAACTTTTATTAAATTTTAATTGAAGCATTAATGTTAAATATTTAACTATTAATGTATTTAAATGATACATTTAATATTTAAAATTACAAAATGTTTATTGGGTATAAGTAGTATTTTTATCTTTTAACAAGGCTGAGCATATAATATTGTACACGGGGATCGAGGAATTAAAAAATAAAAGTTAATAGGTTAAAGATCAAGTTACTTTTAACTAAGTTACTGAAAGAGTTAGTTTTGTTCGATGTTATGAAGTAATTTATGAATCAATCAATTTTATTGTCTGGTTAAGTTTTTTTTTATCCTAAGACCACTGATTTACAACGATTATATTCTATTTTGTGAAAATGATTTTATAAAAAAAAATTTAAAAAATTATATTTGAAATGTTAAATATTATCTATAATTATAAGTAATAGAGAATAAATCAGAACAGTGGTTGTAATATTGCATATTCACAGAATATATTAAATATGTTATAAACCAAAAAGTTATATGGGTAACCGCTTCATCGAGAAAATAAAATTATAACCAGTATCCCATACACGTCTGTATATTTATTGATCATGATTATTCATTATTAATTCATTCATAGAATTACAACTCAAATGAATAATATTTGATATTTTATGTGGTGAGCAATTAATCATATTCTATTCGTGAATTAGATAATTATAATTTAGCTTAGTTGTGGACCATTAGTTAAAAAATACATAAAACCAGGCAATTGTTTCGTTGGATTTTGTCATCGATTAAAGTTTTCGAGTGTATACTTACTTGTAGCACATAATGTTAACACATACATTTGTTTAAAACTGTAAGACTTCAATTATTGATATACCATTTTATTTGTTAGCTTTAACAAAACCTATAATTTTTGATTTTATACCTATGAAAAAGATAACTGACTTTTAACTAAGTTTAAGTCACATTTATTATCTAGTTAACTTGTGACTTTTACAAGTTAAAAATAGAAAATATGTACATTTCAATTTTAAACTTGCCTTCCGTTTTTCTACATTAACTAAACTAAAAATAGTTAACTTGCTCAGCCTCGATTTTTAAAAAAATGCTAATTATTCGAGAGTTCATACGTATAGGGAAGGTATATATGTATTTCGAACTCAGAATAAGTAAATAAAGACTACTATTGGAGTGTATTGAACAAACGTTAAATTTGTGCTAATATATAGTGACATTTATCTTAAATTATATGCAATATTGCAACTATTTATCTGAGCAATCATTGGAGTTTTTGAAAAACACTATCCCGAGTACAAAAAAGTACCTGTCTGGATCGTTTGGAAAATTCTGGCGCCGGCCTACCTGCAGAATACGCCATAGCGACACTTTTATCAATTTTAATTTTTAAGTAACTATCATACTTTATCCGGTATTAAGTCAAAATGAACAATAGAGAGATAGGTGACCAACGAAACATATTATTGTGTAGTATTTTGCACAGACACATTTTATATTTTGTTTTGTATTCGTTTTGTTAAGTCGTATAGCATATTTTATACGACTCTTAACGAAACGAATACACAACAATTTATCCTAAGACCACTGATTTACAATATATTCTATTTAATAAAAAATAACTTTTGAAGTATAAAATATTTTTTATAATTAATATAATAAGTAATAATAATAATAATAATAATAATAATAATAATTTATAACGATATGGTCATGATGTTGCATATTTACATAATAATTCAAATATATTATAAACCAAAAAGTTATATGGGTCACCGCTTCATTGAGGAAATAAAATTATAACATTTTGCTCCGTATCCCATAAACGTCTGTATACTCATTGATCATGATCAGGGATAGGATTTATATGCAATAAAAAAAATTCTAAAATATGCATTTTATATACCAAAATATGAATTTAATTTTTTATAAGATAAACACTAAAATATAGTTACAAAAAAAATATTTATTTATTAAAATACATCAATGATATAGGCTGTTTGTCTTAAAATAATATAATTTAGATATAAAATGTATAATTCACATTAACTACGTGCGTGTTACATGGAATACAATTTATATTTGACAAAAAAACCAAGTTTTACGAAATATACTATAAAACATGATTTTTTTATATTCTTATAATCGAAATATGCAATAATATTAATTTTATTCAATATATATGCAATAATATGCATTTTATCCAAAATATGAAAAAACATACAAAATAAAAATACCACCATTTATCTCATCCTGAGGTGATTCGTGGACATTACTGACAAAATCAATAATCAGAAGTAGTAAAAAAAAACATGCCGTTGCATATAAATCCTAGCCCTGATCATATGACTATTAATTAATATAGTCACTATTTTTTATTCATTCATAGAATTACTACTGAAATGGATAATTATGTTTGATATTTTATGCGGTGAGCAATTAATTATATTCTATTCGTGAATTAGATAATTATAATTTAGCATAGTCGTGGACAATAATTAGTTAAACAAATACATAAAAATAGGCAATTATTTCGTTGGATTTCTTCATCGATTAGAGTTTTCGAGTATATAATTAATTGCAGCAGATAATTGTCAGCACAAACACTTCAACTTTAAACTTGTCTTCCATTTTTCGACATTAACTTAACTTAAATTTCTCAGCGTTGATTTTGAAAAAAAAAATGCTAATTATTCAAGGGTTTATACATAATATAGTTGGGTATGTATACTTCGAACTCAGAATAAGCATATAAAAACTGCTTGGAGGGTTTTGAACAAATGTTGAGTCTGTGCTACTAGTGACATTTATGTTAAATTTTATTTATTTTATTATTTTATATTATTTTTTCAAAATTATTTATCATTGGAGTTTTTTTAAAAAAAAATCCTATCCCGAGTACAAAAAATTACCTATCCGGATCGTTTGGAAAATTCTAGCGCCGTGCCTGTCTGCAGAATACGCTATAGCGATAGTTTTAAAAATGTTAAGTACCTATCATACTTTGTCCGGTATTAAGTATCAAAACGAACAATAGAGAGATAGCTGACCAACGAAACATATTATTGTATAGTATTTTGCACAGATACATTTATATTTTGTTTTGTATTCGTTTCATTAAGTCGTAATGATTATGCCGTCGTTTTGTGATGTAAAACGATTAATCTAAAATAAAAGGTTTTATTCAAATTGTTCGAAAAATAAGTACCTACTTTATGAAAAAAAATTAAGTTATACAATATTCATAAAATTAAATACTGTTACACATTAATAAAATTATAATAAAATGTTTAGCGTGACGAGGCGGCGCCATACGTATTGTTGTTGTTATGTTGCGAGAAAAGCAAATAATTGCTACAGTATAAATAATGCAAACTCTGATAAAAAATTAAAAATTAAGAACGATTTAATGCACTACAGAAATGCGTCGTTTAAGTATAGGTCACAGAGTTGGTAAACACGAATTAATGTTATCTGAACTAAAAACGAGGTACGTCGCAGCACTGCGTAATAGTTAGGCGTAGTTAGGCGTATATTTGTATAGTCAATTTTAACAAATTTTAATTTTTTTTTTATATAGACCTTAATGCTATACCTATGGGTGAATTTATTTTAGTTATGAAATACAAATAAAAATTGAGTACCTATATAGGTATTCAATTATTGAACACCGTAAAGAACGTAATATATTAAATTGATATGATAGAGTTAATGACTTGCTATCATATACAGGGTGATTCACCAAACATGCTCCCCTCACATTATATCCTTTGATAATAAATTAAAATCCGATTTTTAAATATAATCGAAGACCGTATTTTCAAATTCTTGTAATTTTTCGTACTACTCAAGTAGTCTTGGGGCGTCCTGGGTGTCCGTAAGAGTACTGTACTTCCCACCTCGTAAAATCCAAAACTTAATATTTTAGATGTCAAACCCGCGAATTATAAATTGCTATAAACTGTCCAAAGTTAAAAAAAACCATCAGTGTTAAAGTATATCACGTACATAATGGTAATTGATTTCAAATTTTTGAGAGTTGATATTTTCATAACCATAATATGAAGAAATATTAACAAAACATATATAGGACGAAATCGTGTTTTGTATATGTTATAAAAGTCGTAAAACTACGCGTAAACCCAAAAGTACCAACTATGTTAAATTTGGTACACTAAAAAACTGGTATAATCTACAGATTGGATAAAGTCTTTTGATAAAACGATTACAATAAAAAAAAAAAATAATATATTATTTGAGTGATAAATTAATAATTTAACGTGGAAAGTTCAAAATTGTTATACTTCCCTTGATAGGTATTTCATTTATTTTTTTATCCCAGATTAGCACAATAGTTCTTTATAGATAGGACAACTTTCGTCTATAGCTAGATAAGTGTTAAAATCGATAATTGTGTACAAATCAGCTGCTGCAGCTGCTGTGGAAGGCATCATTGTTTATTTATAGATTTATAAAGATGTGTAGTATTATTTCCTAAAAAACGGGGCACGTTTTATTTCGTGAAATTTATGATTTCACCGCGACAACGGTATACAACACGCGTAATAACAATACTGAAACATTCAAGACAAATCGCATTCAAACGAATTGCACAAGCAAACGAGCAAAAAGTACGAGCACAAACACGACATCAAAAAACAAAATATTTACACATTACAATGGGACGAAATATGGAAAAAACAGAATCGAAAACTGAAATAAAAAAAAAAATAACTGACAAGTGGTCCACAAACAGTTCAAACAGACCAGACGAATCTGTAATAAGCAGACTAAGAATAGGCCACTCAAAGCCAACTCACTGTTTCTTAATGGCCAAATAAGACCCTCCAATGTTTGCCACACGTGGAACCCAAATCACAATTAAAAAACATATTTTTTAACATACTTCTCAAATACGAAATCGCGAGAAAAGAAAACTATTTACCAGAACGCCTCTTCAACCTTTTTCTCTGGGAATTTTCCGGCATTTTGATCCGTAATATTTCTTTTTAGTTTATATATTTTCAGTTTTAATTTATATCACGTACAAATGTAAAATATAAGAATTGAGAATGCACCCGAGAAATTAATGAAAATGTATTTTTTTCTATGGATTATACTCTGCTGAAAGTAAAATTTGCTACTTTGACAAAGAAAACGGTTGGGTATTTTAAAGTTCCGCCAAATAATGCTTTGAAGAATTAACGTAAAACATGAAAATAAGCTGATTCGTGAGGGGGAAAAAATTCCATTAAAAGTTTGAAAGTATTTCAAAGTATATCAATAAATACTATTTCAATGTACTTGTATGTTCTAACACTTTTTTTGCACAGTATTCAAATACGTATTTAAAATGTTTTTTTCAAAATGAGTTTCCGTATCTGTACTCGAATGCCTACTTTAAAAAAACATATTTTACAAGGCTGCAACAATAAACATTACATTAAAAAAAAAAATCGGAACTAAATAGCAAATTTAGTATAATATTATATAATATTATATGATAAGAAATAAAATTTGTTTACCTTTTATTCAGTAAAAAAAAAAAAAAAGTGTACCCGAATTCGCTTTAAGCTAATAACCTGCGACTCGTCGTCGAAGCGAACAGATCGGTAAAACAGTATATATAATAATAACAATAAACTGCGACGCGTCGCAGGTGACAATATTGTATTATATTATATAAAGACGCAGAAACCATCCGAATAACGATTTAGTTTTATTACAAAGACGTGCGTTTATTTTTATACTCTCGGTACTCTCAAAAACACTATAACCCCGCGGAAGTCGTTACACGGTTTAAAAGATGGGGTGCCGGTGGGGCGGAGACGGGGGAACTTGTAGTATATTACGGGCGATTCGACTTGTTTCCGTTGTATTGCACGCGACGTGTGCGCTTATTGCAAGCAGCAGTGTGTATTAATAACGTATTATATCGCCGGTGTATATGATGGGACCGAAGGAGACGAAAAGCGAGAAAAATTTAACGAATAGGTATTAGCTATAGCTACAATACTAGTGCGCGTGTTAGATTTCAGGAAATCGTTGTGCTCATCTATTAGAAATGGTTGCCCGAAACGGATGTAAAATGTGTGAGAGCAATATTATTACTATCATCTCGACTGGAAATAAAAACAAACGGTATCCACGAGTTAATTGGGAAAAAAAAAAAATTCTGACATGTCAGAACTTACAGAGTAAATGTTCATATCGATGTAAGACATGATATTTTGAACGCGTTGCGACGCCCGGTGTTTTAAGATCGAAAAAAAAGCTGGCCAAACGTTTTTTTATTTTTTTATTTTTAAAAACTCCGTTCGATTGAGTAGTTTCATACTTTGATTTATGATACTGTACTTTTCACAATTTTTACCCATTATACATATACATTTTTTTTAGAATTATTAATTGTCATGTTTTTAACAAATATAGGAATAGTGCGAGTGTTTGATTTCAGGAAATCGTTATACTCTATTAGAAATAAGTGGCCGAAACGGATGTAAAATGTGCGAGAGAAATATTATTATCATCTCGACTAGAAATAAAAACAAACGGTATCTACGAGTTAATTGAAAAAAAAAAATTCTAACATGTCAGAATTTACAGAGTAAATGCGTCGATGTAAAACATAATATTTTAAACGCTTTGCGACGCCCGGTGTTTTAAAATCTAAAAAAGCTGGCCAAAAATAAAATATTTTATTTTAAAAACTCTGTTCGATCGAGTAGTTTCATATTAATTTGATTTATGATATTGTATACTTTTCAAAATTTTTACCCATTATATATGTACATTTTTTTTTTTAAATTATTAATTATACGTTATGTATTTTCGATAAAATAATATCAATCATTGTTTTCTTAAATAAATACATACTTACTATAAATATAATTGTACAAGTTAAGTAGGTACATTGATAATTAATTGTATGCATTTTAAATTAGATATACATTTTATAATTAATTGCGAATTCATAAGCAATTATTTTATAGGTTTAATCATTTTAAGACTAAACGTTTTCGATTTAATATTTTCAGTATTTTTGAACTATTTATTGGCATTTTTAGTTTTTAGCATAAACTGTTTTTCGTTCACAATGGTAGGTATAATTACATCGAATTCAAATTCGACACGTCCATCATTTCAGTTAGCCACTCGACACCTGTTGTACAACAGAGCAACCCACTTGCCACGTTATAGGTTTCTAAACATAAGTCAAGAACACCTTATATTCCCGTTGTGTCCGTCCGTCCGTCCGTTAGTTACCAGTAGGCATTGGCACCTAAGTGTTTAAAATATACTATGGAATCGTACATCAATTTTAATGTCATTTATGTAAGTCAGTTTATTCAATTCTGGGCTTAAAATCAATATGAAAAATTACAATTTCACACATCGACATTGGTTTTTCTGATTTAAATTTAAAATAATGTATTATAAATATTACATTTTTATGTTGTTGCACAATATCGATTTACTTGTAAGTATTATGGGTTTCAATTGGATTTTGAATATCATTATTTAATATCGTATTTCGATTTAAAATTACAATTTCACATTTTTACGATTATCATTTTTATATATAAGCTACGAGGGACCTGTCATCGTTGTTCGCGCGCCCGTGTAACAAGCCTAAGAAAATGAAATATTAGTTATTTATAATTTATTATTACCGACGTATGATCCATTTTTTACAGAATTAGCGGTTATCGTTGAGTTTTAAACTTCTATCATTATTAAAAAATATTTTAGATTTTGATTTCTCAGATGATTTTTAACGATTTGTGTCGATGTATAAAACCAATTTTGATTTTGATGAGACGAAAGGCGTATTGCATTTTATTATTACAGATAAACTTAATTTCGGGTTTATCGGATGAAAGCTGAATTCTCACGTCAGGTTCGGCATCAAGTCTGTCTCCGTGTTTCGTTTTTGTCGATACATAAGCTGCAATTCACTATTATAATAAATTCATCATACTTCAATCGTACGCTATCGACCACAAACTCAGTTTTACAAGAGTTCAAGAGCCAATTATAACGATAAAATATTAAAACTGGCTATTGTGCGAAAAGCGATTGAGTGGAGTGAGTCGTACGATTGAAAATACATTTTAAAATAATCAAAATGTGAACATTTTGTCTTTAGTTGGATTTTTTAAAGGAATTATCTTAATTTTTTTAAAAATAGCCCTTATAAGTTTCGTGGACAGTTTAAGAAATATTTATAAAAGGAACAATGAAGTCCGGACTTGTTATATTTGTCCGCTTGATATCTAGGTGATCACGATAAAATATTTATTCTATGTCTCGTCAGTTCAAGACTCGTTATATTAAATGTGTGCTCAAAAAACTTATCTTGACACGAAAATTAGAGTGTCAAAAAAATCTTTCCGAATGAAAAAAGACGACCCAGGTTAACCTAATGGACTTGTAAAACGATTTTCTGAAAATTTGATAAGTATACAACTTTTGGTCTCACAGTCGTCGACATAATATGGAAAGGGTTCCCAAATTGTTTCGACTCGCGGTACTTACTTTTTTTGGACTAAGGTTTTATCCGTGCGCATTTCCCCTAGTCATCAGAGCATGACTATACGGTACAAAAATAAATAAAAACCGAAAAACTCCATTAGAGGGCAGACATCACTGGTGCAATGCGAAAAAAAGAATACTTGCCCTGGTCCGTATTCCTTCTCCACATTTTGAGTTTTTTTTTTATACAAATCCAAAACGTTTTTCATCGTCTTTTTTTCTCTATATATGAATAATATACAATGGGTCCACACAGTGCATCAGGGGTTTTGCCTCGAATATAAGTGCCTGTATAATCCTCCATAATAACCGATGCAGATACCAACGCATATTATGGTCGTGAGTACAAGTCCTTAGCTTTGGCATTTGCTGTAATATTTTTTAAGAGGACTTTTTTTCAAGAAAAATATAAGGACGTTTATGGCGGGAGACTTTGTTTCTCGTTTACTGTTTACGCTATTTTTCAGATTGATTTCTATGCTCTTTTTAATATATTTCAATGCCTAATGATGGATATTAAGTTTTGAGTTATTTTTTTAGCACTTGTTTCGGCGATTTCGAATATCTTTAAGTGCGTCCTACCCTGATCAATGACCTAATGACCTATAACATAATAATATGATATAGCTTGATTTGACCATTAAAAAATAATGTTTATGGTCGCTGAAATTGAACTATAAGTAGGTATATTCTAATAAAATAATATGCTTAGTGGTTGTTTAAGTTGTGAATTGTTTTAAACTCTTTAGTATTGTCAGTATAATATAATATTAACCTAGTATAATATTATTATAATGATGTTATCGTGGTCGCAAATACACCGTAGACAGAAATGGTGTACTGCTGCACACTTATAGAGATGTGAAATTTACCGTTATATTTACGTAAAATTTGTAAAAAATATTTGTGAGTGTAATTTTTATTCAATTTTCAAATAAAGTTTACGCGTGTCCAATTTATTATACCTTCTCAAAACCTTTTTATGAAGTGTGTAGATTTAGGATGAATATATTATTTTCGTTTTACTGTCTACCAACATATATCTAACCCATTCCTAAACGGCTATTATACGACTGTACAGTAAAATACAGTGTCTACAGTCGTACAGGCTACTCTGGCTACCTAAATAAAAGTTATTACACGAGTAATAACATTAACAATGAAGGGTCACTCGATTTTATGAATTGTAAAAAAAAAAAAAATGACCCGGTAAAAAACATCTCCGTAAAATATACCGAGATCACATCTCTATGCACACACATCCACGTGAGCATTTTTATGCTTGTGTTCACCAATATTATATTTTATATAGCATGGTGTATACACGGTTCCCACACAGCATTTGGAAATAATAATATTTTGTGAATATTTTGAAGAGCTTGAATAATGAATACCTACTTGACAGATGATATTGTATAATTTTCTTTCTTAACATTTTTCAAATATGAAATTATTGGCCAAAGAATATAACTAAAATATTTCCTAACTATTTACGAAACTTTTTTTGAAGATTTTGACAACCATATTATTTTCTTGGAAATATTTGTACCATGGTTGGAACACATTAAAATGCTGTGTGGGATATATATATATGGTATACATATAAATGGTAGGTATGCAAGGATGGGCATTAACGAGTTAAAATTTAAGTTAGTTAACTCGTTACTTTTTTTTCAAGCTTAACGTGTGAACTTCAAGTGAATTTTATTTCAAAAGTATCTAAATTAAGTTAATTTTCGTCCAGAGAATAATGCTAATTTCTGAATGATGTTTTTACTTTGATATATCATTTTAAATTTCCCCAGTTATGTTCTCGAGAGTTAAGAAAAATTATCTAATAAACCATATTATGTGTCTGGATTTTTTATTTTTGCAAATAAGCAAATTTTAACTCTACACTAAAGTGTTAAGTTACTTTTAACTTAATATAATTTAATTTTTTTTAAATAACTTAACAAGTTGGAAAAAAATCGTTCACTTGCCCAGCCTTGGTAATATATATACATAAATATATATACGGACGTACACCCGACGCATGACTTAGCTACTTAGAAAAACTATAGATGTGTAGTTGTAGAAAATCAATAATATATATACTCATCTGTGACACAAATGTCTAGTAGTAACAAGACGAAAATTAGGGAATTTTTTTTTGACGGTAGACATTATTTTTGTGCTTGAAATTAAGATTTGAGTTCTTTTTAAGCTCTTATAATATAAATTGTAAGCTGTCTGATGATTTCGAGAGTTTTAAGTCCCGAACCCTGATTATAATGACATATATGACATACGGTATATGCTTACATTGTAAAAAAAAATATAAATTAAATGGTTCACTAATATGTAAATTTTCACTAAAATTGAACTATATAATAAAATAAGTTTAGCTATATAGGTAGTTTAAAATGTGCATATTTTTTAAATAAATGAAAATTCATTGTTATTAATATCTAACTTTTTTTTTACTTAAAAGTTCACCGTATACTTTAAATAAGTATTTAATAAAAACCATTTCACGTTTATTTTCAGAATTCTTTTTTCTTAAATAAATAATAATATTTCAATTTTATTTAAAAAATAAAAACTGCTACCATCAATACAATTGGATTGTACTATGAGTGTTTGTTTTGAATTATCATATTCAAACGTACTTCGATTTGGTGGCAAAAAAAAAGAAAAAACTAAAGTGAAATTACGTGAAAGAAATCGAAATAAAGTTAAACAGTTTTATAAACGAGTAGATTCAACAAAACTGCAAGATTCCGCAAAAATTGCACTTAAAAAAAAAACGTAGATTTTAATTCGTAGGTACTTACATTAAATGCGAGAATACAAACGCGTTTAGAACTTACTTGGCAATAAATCGGACCAGTTGGAGAAATGTTAAAACTGTAACTACATCTCTGCCCTGCTATATTATTATTATTATTATATTAACCTATCATATAATGTGTTAACGTTAAAGCGGTCACAAATACAGCTCAGACACACACTAGTGAGCATTTCTTTTGTCTGTTCTCCCATTTACTGGTAGACCTATTGTATTTACCCACCACATTGTGCACCTTTATGTATATAATACCTATGTACATAATAGTATGTACGCACACGCGCCCAACGCACTGCCGAGTCGCACTGACAGAGACTAATTTTTTTTTTTTTCCGAAATCGATGTGTACTTAGCCTCGGAAAAATATAATATACTCATCGCAGACTCGAATCACTATTATACTATTTCATAGAGCGACAATTAAAGAAGTTTTTTTGACGGGAGACATTGTTTTAATTTGTAGTTGTTTGAATTGTCAGGGTAGTAGATACGAAATTTTAGATTGGTTTTTATTGTTTAAAAGTGCCTGATATGGGTGATATTTTATAACTAGAACTTGAAATTGGAAATATGAGCTTAGGGTTATTTTTTTAAGTATTTATTTCGGTCGATTCACGTGCCCTGAGTCTCAAATCCCGATTTTAATAATGTAATGACTTATTATAACAACTTAATGCGGGGATGTAACAAATCAAAAACGACAAACAACTGTAAGACAATAACAATAAAACGGCTACCAAAAACCGAAAAAAAAATATAAAAACGAAATCAAAAGTTCACCAATAATGGTTCGATTCAACCACGGATACCGAAAACCACGTTTAAGCGACGGGATCAGCTCGCTTGAACTGTATACCTAATATCAAAATATTATGTTTAGCAATACAGTTTAAATTGTGAACGTTTTTAAGCTCTTTAGTGTTACCTATGTCAATACAATAATGCATTAACCAATCATATTGTGACGTTATCGCGGTCACAAATACACCGTAGACGGAATTTTTGCACCGCTACACACACACAAGCTCGAACATTTTAATTTGCGTGTTCAAAAGTGTTCGATCATCATAACATATAATATTATATGCCTTTTGTATTTACTCGCGTATTGTGCGCCTACGCGTATATTATGTAGAATGATATTAATTACTATGGACGCAGATAAGAATAGCACCGAGAGCTATACATTAACAATATTAGTGTATATATAGCTCTCACTGACAATTATTGTCTTATTCACCAGGGACTCGAAATATGAAATTTTATATTTGATTTTTAGTGCTGTTTTTCGAGTTTTGGTATTATCCGCACTTTTATATTGAACGAAAAACAGTAGAAACAATTTGCCATTTATGTGAATCCGCATCAGAAAATCAGAACATTGCCAATACGCATTTCATATTATTAAAATACAATAAAAATACAATCATATTTTTCGGCAGCCCGGGGTAAAGGGCCCATCGAACGGTGTATACAATTATCAGTCCTTATCAGTTATGTTTTTATTTATTTTTGTTTAGTACTCTTGTGCAATGATAATTTAATAAATATGTATTTTATGTAAATAAGTATTTTCCAAAACAAATGTTCTTCTCCGCTATTTTTTCACGTTTGAATGCAATATTATAGTGCTTGTTTTAAGACTGTTTAGGTCATGTTATTATAGAGCATATTTCAATTCTTTTTAGTGCTATAAAATCCGCCGCCTGTTCATCACAGAAACAAATGCCTTGTAGGTATTTCGTAGGATAAAAATTAGGGAAGTTTTTGACCTTTTGTATTATTTTACTCGCGTATTGTACACCTATATACACGGTATGTACATGATTTATACGGACGCGAGCCCGGTGCAGGCCTTAGCCACTGACAAAGACTAGTAGAGATATTGTGTAGCTATAGGTGGTAGAAAAATAATTTACTAATCGCTGACAGAAATGCCTGAAAGACGAAA
>NC_042493.1:122577599-122586804 GCF_005508785.2 Acyrthosiphon pisum
ATTTAAATTTGTTGTTGTTTGTAAGTCCCGGAGATTTGCAAGAAGAAATTGGTAACAGTTCGCCATATAGTTTTCGATTTACACAAAAAATATGTTTTTGATTCTGAATGCAACTATTTGAATATAACAATATCAAACCCACTGCACATACACACACGCTCGAGCATTTTCATTTGTGTGTTCAACCACCATAATATAATATGTACCTTTTGTATTTACTCGCGTATTGTACACCTATATACGCGGTATGTACATGATTTATACGGACGCGAGCCCGGTGCAGGCCTTGACCACAGACAAAGACTATTGTGGATGTTGACTATGGTGAGGTGATCGAAAAAAAAATTTACTGATCACTGACACAAATGCTTAGGAGACAAAAATTGAGGAAGTTTTTTGACGGGAAACGTTTTAATTTGTTGTTGTTTGCAATTCTCAACGGTTTACAAGGAAAAATTGGTAAATTGAATGGTTTTCTGAATATTTTTATTTAACCGTTGACTGGTATTAAACCAAAAAATGTGTTTTGTTTAAATTCTGAACTTGACTATTTGGTTGTTAATATTATGCTAAAATCAAAAAAGAAAAACAATTGTAAAACTTATCTAAACAGCTTGATTTAACCATAGATACTAAAGCACCTTTAAGCGACGATATTATAGCTCTCCGAGATTGACTTGTATATTAAAAATATATTTAGTTATAAATTTAAGTTCTGAATGTTTCGAAACTCTTTAGTATTGTTAATATTATAATACAAAATATATTAATCTATCATATTATTATCATGTTTTCGTTATCGTGTGGTTACAAATACACGACTGTCATAGATAATACATAATGGATAGGCCATAAGCGTTCCTGACTGATAAGCTATGGAGTAATATATTTTTTCTATCATGAACAATTTATTTTTTTGTTTAAAAAATCATAAATTACCTATTTATAATTAATAATTATTATACCTTTATAATTGAAAACAATATGTCAACAGACTTCGGTTCAAACTTAAAAATGATTAATGAATCGAATGATTCAAAATTCAAACAGCAAATAATATTTATTTGTTAACAATTATTATTAGACAGCGTTAAGTCAAAATGGTTACTTATCGGTAACTACTGGTAACAATGGTATAGATGGGGCATATACCAACATTTCGGTTACGCTACCCCATGTGTGTTTAGTATAAGGATTCCCTATCCATTATATTTTATCTATGGCGACCGTAGACGGCATTTGTGCACTGCTGCACACGCGCACGCGCTAGCATTTTTATTTGTGATTCCAACAATCATAATATATATAATACCTTTTGTATTTACTGGCGTATTGTGCACCTATATACATGATATATACATAAAAGTATATAAGGACACGCGCCCGGTGCAGGCCTTAGTCACTGAAAAAGACTATTAAAGATATTGTGTAGTCGTGCAGGAAAAATAATATACTCATCAATCATCACAGACACAAATGCCGAGTACTTCAGAAGACGAAAATGAAGTTAATTTAATGGTTCGCTAAATATTTTGATCTTAAATATTATGGCATAGTCATAGACGAAAAAATATGATAGTAAAACGATGACAAAACTTACCTAAATAGCTTGATTTAACCGTAGATACTAAAAATTCCCTTTAAGGCGCCATTTTATCCTCAAAATACACTCTGCGGTAATACCGCCTTGTAGAATCAACCAAATTTCAGAATTTTTTTTTTTTTGATCGCTAGAGGGAAATATTATACAGCCCGAATCGATCTCTGTTTTTCAATATTTTATTCTCAACATTTATAATATGCCAAAAAAAAAATAGAAGATAAAAAGCATTTTTTTTTTTTACAAATTTTCAATACAATTATTTGAAATAAAATACAAAATCAGAAATCGACGAGGGCTGTAGAAAGTTTTCTTCTTTCAGATAAAAAAATAGTCATCAAAATCCGACAATTCTACAACGCTTGAGAGTTATTCCGGTAAAGTCGGAAAATTTTTCGAAATAACACACCCTATAAACCCCCCTAAATAAGTACCGGGTTGTAGATTAGTGAAAAAATCTTACGATTGAAGTGGCGACTATAATAATAATATAAAATTTTATAGAATTGTGGAAAATTTGAAAAACTGGCACGGGGACCCTTAAGCGACGAGGTAATAGCTTCCCGAAATTGACTTGTAAATTAAAATATGTTTTGCTATAAGTTTAAGTTCTGAATGTTTTAAAACTCTTTAGTATTGTTAATATATTATTAAAATACAAAAGTTGACGTTATCGCGGTCACAAATACGCGACCATAGATGACATATTATTATGCGCACCGGTGCACACCCACGTGCACGTGAGCATTTTTATTTGTGAGTTCAACAATCTTAAAATATAATTATAATACCTATTGTATTTACTCGCGTATTGTGCACCTATATACGGTACATAGTATGCACACGAAATCTACATAAGAAAATATAATGACTCGCGCCCGGTGCAGGCCTTAGCCACAGACAAAGGCTGTTTGTTGTGTAGTTTTGGAAAAATAGTATACTCATCAGTTATGCCTAATATTTCAGAAGACGAAAACTAAGTAAATTTAATGGTTCGCTAAATGTTTTGATCGTTGATAATATGGTAATAATATGGTGTATTCACAAACGAGAAACTAAAACGATGACAAGACTTACCTAAATAGCTCGATTTAACCGTGGATACTAAAAAAATCACCTTAAAGCGACGATACTATAATATAGCTCCCCGGGATTGACTTGTATATTAAAAATATGTCTACTTACAATAGAGCAGTCTGTTTAAGTTCTGAATGTTTCTAATATCTTTAGTATTGTTAATATTATTATGATGCAAGAGTTGACGTTATCGCGGTCACAAATACCCGACCATAGATGACATATTATTTATTCGCATCGCTGCACGCCAACGCGCGCGCGAGCGTTTTTATTTGTGATTCCAACAATCATATATATAAATAATATCTATTGTATTTACTCGCGTATTGTGCACTTATATATACGGTATATACATGGTATGTACATAGTGTGCACACGAAATTTACATAAGAAAATATAATGACTAGCGCCCGGTGCAGGCCTTAGCCACAGACAAAGACTGTTTGTTGTGTAGTTTTGGAAATATAGTACTCATCAGTAGTTATGCCTGGTATTTCAGAAGACGAAAACTAAGTAAATTTAATGGTTCGCTAAATGTTTTGATCGTTGATAATATGGTGATATGGCGTATTCACAAACGAGAAAGTAAAACGATGACAAGACTTACCCAAATTGCTTGATTTAACCGTGGATGCTAAAAATATCACCTTTAAGCGACGAGATTACAATATATTAAAAATATGTCTACCCGTATAATAGAGCAGTTTATGTCCTGAATGTTTCAAACTCTTTGGTATTGTTAATATTATAATACAATATAATGTTAACCTATCATGTTATTGTCATGTTATGACGTTATCGCGGTTACATATACGCGACCGTATTTTTGCACTGGTCTACACATCTGCATTTTCGTTTGTGCGTTCAACAATCATAAATATAATATCAGCTATATACATATAAATATATATATATATATATATATACATACGGTATGTACATGGTATATACTATATGTATGGTATGTATATAATGATATGATATATGGACGCGCGCCCGGTGCAGGCCTCAGACACTGACAAAGACTATTAAAAAAAAGAGCGGGGAAGTTGATGTCGCTCTGCTTTACAGTAGGGTACAAGTGGTCAGTGGGTTAATGTTTGAATTAAATTTGAATTCAATTATATGATATCATTGTATAAGAAAAAGAATTCTGACCCAGAATTTCTGAGCGGAGACCGCGGTTTGTCGGTCTGGATTTTTTATATTGTTATTATTTGTCATAACCGGTAAGTTGAATTAATATTATGATATTATTATTTTTTATTCGTTTCTATGGTGATGAACAAAACTTTAGAAATTAAAATCCCACTTTTACCGGTTTTTCGTAATTTGTCGGCGGTTTTTCCAATGGCATTAAAACACTATTGAGAAAATCGTAAATTATCTCTCTAAAGTACCACCACCTTGATCCATTTTGCTAAAAGATAAGGTAGACATTTTGTATACAAAGTAAAAAAAAATAAATAAATACCATTGTAAAACCATTAGCTACCGTTTATTTTCATGAGACAAATATCAAGGAAGACATACGACAGGACACGTTTTTATTTGCTGTTAGTGTCAAAGATTTGCGAGCAAAAAATTGGTAAATTTAATGGTTCGCCAAATATTTCGGATCGACCAAAAAAAAAAAAAATTCTTTTAAATTTTTAATCTAACTATTTGATAATATAACTTATTCATTTTATATTTGTAACTTCAATAGTATAATATCATAAGTACACACGACCGTAGACATCGGCATTTGTGCACTGCTGCACACGCGATCACGAGCACTTTTATTTGTGGTTTCAACAATCATAAATATATATATATGTACCTACCTATTGTATTTACTCGCGTATTGTATACCTATATACATATATATAAATACGGTATGTACATGTTATATACATGGTATGTACATAATGGTATATGTGGACGCGCACCCGGTGCAGGCCTTAGACACCGTCAAAGAAAGACTGTTTTAGATATTGCGTAGACTTGGAAAAATAATGTACTCATCAGTCATTACAGACGCGAATGCCCAATTTTTTCATAGGACGGAAATCAAGGAAGACTTACGACGGGACACATTTTTATTTTCCGTCGTTTGTTAGTGCCGAAGAATTGCGAGAAAAAAATCGATATACTTAAACGATTCGACCGAAAAAAAAAAAAGTGTTTCGCTTAAATTCTGAATCCAACTATTTCGTTGTTAATGTTATAATATCGTAAATACGCACGACCGTAGACGTCATTTGTGCACTGCTGCACATGCGCCCATGAGCATTTTTAATCGTGCGTTCAACAATCATAAATTCATAAAATATATAATATCAGCTATAGTATTTACTCGTGTATTGTGCACACACACATATATATATATATATATACACGGTATGTACATAATAATAGCTACAGTATTACGGACGCGCGCCCGGTGTAGGCCTTATAGACACTGACCAAGACTATTGAAAAAATGAGCGGGTATGTGGTTGTCGCTCTACTGTACAGTAGGTTAGGTGGGCTGACGTTTAATGGATTGTATTAAACTCGGATTGAATAATATAACATCGTTGCATAAGAAAAAGGATTCTGAGCGGAGACGGTTTGTCTGTCTGGATTTTTTATATTGTTATTATTTATTATAGCCGGAAAGTTGAATTTTAATATTATAATATTATAATTTTTTTTTTCGCATCTATATGGTGATAAACGAATCGTTAGAAATCAAAATCCCATTTTTAGCGGTTTTTCGTAATTTGTCGGTGGTTTTTGCCATGGCATTAAATAACTATTGAGAAAATCGAAAAATTAAGTCTCCAAAGTACCTTGTTTTTCCGATTTTATAAAATACAATGGTACTAAATATTGAAATCGAAGCACTCATTCTGGTAGAAATGTTGTATACAGGAAAAAAATAAATACCATTGTAAGACCACTATAGCTTCCTCGCTCCGCTAAGAAACTAAAACATTGTGTAGTTTTGGAAAAATAATATACTAATCGGTCATCAGTCGTTACAGACTCGAATGTCTAGTATTCCATAAGACGAAAATCGAGGTTGACTTACGACGGGACACGTTTTTATTCGCTGTGGTTCGTTCGTCTCAAAGGTTTAGGCGAGAAAAAATTAGTAAATTTAATTTTTTGCCAAATATTACGATTCGAACAAAAAAAAAAAAAAAAGGTTTCGTTAAAGTTCTGAACCTAACTATATCGTTGTTGATATTATAATGTCATAAACACGCGCCCGCGAGCATTTTTATTTGTGCGTTCAACAATCGTAAATATAATATCAGCTATTGTATTTACTCGCGTATTGTGCACATATATATACAGTATGTACATAATAATAGCTAGTATATACGGTGCAGGGCACATCTTTATTCGCTGTCGTCTGTACGTCCAAAAGGTTTAGGCGAGAAAAAATTAGTAAATAATTTAAGTTTGCCAAATATTACGATATTCGACCAAAAAAAAAAAAAAATGTTTCGTTAAAATTCTGAACCTAACTATTTCGTTGTTGATATCATAAACACGCGCCCACGAGCGTTTTTATTTGTGCGTTCAACCTTCACATACCTATATATATATATGTATACAGGGTGTAACAGAAAGATATGACAGATTTACGTGTAAATCATACACAAATCTGTCATATCTTTCTGTTACACTCTGTATATGTACATATAATATCCGTACAAGACGAAAACCAAGGAAGACTTTCGACTTGCTGTTGGCGGCCAAAGATTCGAGAGAAGAGATCGGTAAATTTTATGTTTCGCCAATTAATATTAATTCTATTCCGAGTCCAATTATTTCGCCGTCGACGCGATGCCATAAACACACACGACCGTAGACGGCATTCGTGCGTTCGACGACAATCGTAAATATAATATCAGCTATTGTATTTACCCCCGTATCGTGCACCTATATACATATACACTATGTACACGGGGCATGTACATAACGTATATAATGGTAGGTACATACGGACGCGCGCCCGACGTGTGTGCATTATATAATATCATGTGCCGGTCCACACGCGGCCGTTGTGTTTTTCAAGAGCGTCCAGGTGAAAACGGGACGACGCGCACCTCCTCTCGGCAGCCCTCCGAGCACCCCCCCACCCCCCCGCCACACGCTTACCGCCGAGATTTCCGCCGACGACCGGGCGCACACGCGTGCCACGTGCCCTGTGCTCGCCGTGACATATGCTCCGCACCGCGCAGCGGATACATTTATAAAAATAACGTTTTTCAGCTGCCGCGACGTTATTATTATTATTATTGTCAACTGTAATACAATATTTTCTATCCTTTGTGATTTTTTTTTTTTCCTCGTCCCTCAGCGCCCCTCCCCCGCGGGGTCCTCTTCCCACCGGCTCGCGCGCGCGCGCCTATATATACGATAAAATATAATAGTAATATTTATATACAATATGCGCTATGCACATATTGTGCTGTAAGTGCGCCGCACACACCCCTACGACCATATACCGTCACCTCTATAATGTTATATATAGGCGTATATACCTCGGGGTACCTATACCCGGGTATATTAATATGTCTGTGTTACCGCCTGCGACGATTACATTGTAATGTTTATACGGTTAATAACCGTGCCAGAGATTTCGACGCACTTCGCGTTGTTCTACGACGACGCGATCGTCCTGAGACATAAATTAAACGTTTCGTGTATTTTTCGACAGCTATTCGCATATTCTTGGTAACCTTTTCAGAGCGTTTTAGTGTTGTTAAACGTTAAAAATGAAAAACGAAGACAGAAAAGTAAAGGTGCATTGTACAGTAAACTCGTAGTCGCTTGGAATTTTTACTTTTTTGTTTCGTATATTTAGAGCATATGGCTTAAATTTGAAACAAAAATCCGTTTTATGTCATTTACAATCATTAAAACGTTACACAGTTTTTGCGTTTATCGATATACAGAATTTAAACGTTAAACCTGACTTAAAATAGTGTTGATATAAATATTAAATTTAAAAATAATAACCGATGAGGGTAGGTTATGGCCCGGACACGGAACAGAATATCGACGGTATTTTGTCAAAAGCGCGTTTACCACTGAAAACCAAAATATGCGTTTTCGGTATTAAAATTTCCAAAAAAATCACGAAAATATTCTGGTAAAACGGCGTATACGTCTACGGAAAAATGAGATGGAGCAAAACAGAACACAAGATATCCTTTTAAGAATTAAAATAATCTCCGCAGAACTGTTGAAAGGGCTTACAACCACATAGAATGCATGCTAATTTTTTACAACCTACATACTGTCCGTAACAATAATTATGATTGTTGCTGTTTGTATATTACCGGATTGAATAAAGTGGTTTTACTTGGTTACGCCCTGAACATCACTAGTGTTTCTAACACTTGATAACAAATTGCCCTCAAATTTCATATTATCAGCTGACAATAAACCGAGTTAATAGCTACAAGTCAATAGATACAATACAGTATAATGATATTATATAATACATATTATGATCAATTCTTAGACTCTTAGATTGTTTGCATGGAATAAATGTATCTGCGAAGCCAACAGACCATTTAAATAAGTGCATTTTAAAATATTTCGTTTTGCGTAATTTTTCGTCTGTATAATATATTTTGTTTTGCGGTTTTTATTATTTTTGATCATCGCTTTCCGTTATAATATTAACGTTCACAAACTTCAATCGTTTTTTTTTTTTTTTTTTGTCAAATATCATAACGTTATTATACCACTTGCAAGCCCTGATTTAAAGACTATTGTTGAACCTGCAATTTTATTATTTTAGATTTAAAATTTGAATAATTCTTTTGGAATCATATTTAGGGTAATCATATCAATCCGACTTGCAAGCATGAGATTTATAGCATTCTTTCGGTGCTTACGAATGGTATTTCAAGGTTATTTTTTCTTATATTATATGTTTGAATTATTATTATCAAGTCAGGCCTCTGGCTACATATACCAGTGAGTTTCTCGTCCCAAAGATAACCACGAAAATTGTCTTATCAGAATAATTGCCGTCCTATAGTCTTATATCAGGTCGTTATATCCGACTTGCGACCCGAATTATATTCCCTATTTACAGATGTGTCCATCATCTCTATAAAATCTTTATCATTGCCCGTTATTTATATGACTGTGACGATGACCTGCTAATAGCTTTGAATAGAGATGTTTAAATATGGTATTTTTTATTATTTTTTTTTTTTATAACACCGTATTATATCTACCAGTATACTGTACATAACCTCAAACTTTTAAGTACCTTAAATTATCGAAAATTTAACACAGATTATGAAACTATTGTGTATCATGACCAGTTTTAAAATCATAGCAAAATTATGTCAGAAAACATTTTAAAATCCATAACAATACGATGACTATTTTAAAGTAAACTATAATATTTAAATTATAAAGTCATGCTTTCAACCCTGCAGATATCTGTGGACATACTAGGTGCATAGGCGCAACTAGAGGCCAAACACTGGGGGTGCTAAAATTATGCAGAAGCTATAGACCCGT
>NC_042493.1:122587411-122593027 GCF_005508785.2 Acyrthosiphon pisum
GCGCTATGACTAGGTGGTTTCTAGTGAATAGAAATAATTTTAGTTTAAATTACATTCTCAAATTCGAAATTAATTTTTCTATTGATATTATATTAACTAATATTTTTATTATTTTTATTTAACCTGTATACGTAATACAAACTGATATTTCTAGCTGTGAAGATTTTAATTCAAAATATTATTTGAATAAAATCTAATGAAATATGCATTGAAATATTTCATCTATAATATTTTTTATTATAAAAAAAATTAAAATGTAAAATCTTAAAATACCTAACCGGAATAAAATAATATTTGTTAATTTTTAAAAGTATTATTTTATTTCTTACGTCTTATACGATTTTAATCGACAATACCGTTTCAGCGGTAAAACTAGTAAAACTAATGCTGCAGGTCAATAGTTCATACAATAATGAAAACATCGTAAAAATGCAGTTTATATGAAATAGTATGCGCTTAAACTCCCAAAACATGCATATTAAACTTCATATTTTTATTACTATTATATGCTATGAAAGGGATTTGTAGAACCATGCTTGCCGTGTTTTCCAATGTATATAGCTATAAAGAAACATTGAAATCCATAAAGTTACAATTCCTGATTATAATATGATATAGGTGCAGAGTGTAACAGAAAGACCTAACAAATAAAAAAAACAAAAACTGATACTAGTCAAACGTACGGCCAAAATTTTGAATAGTGAATGATTTAAGTATTATGTTAGGAAATTCCCTAAAAGAATACTCTGGAAAAAGTTATTACGTTTCAAATTAATATCTATATTATTTACTCTGAAAAACTATTACAAAAAATTGTAATAAATAAACTATTTGACTTGAGTTAACGTTTTTATCGTTAACATTTTTCTAAAAGTTGGCCATTTTGAGCTATCCCCAAAAAATTAATAACATTTAACATTTTTTATTTTCGGTTTGCATAAAAAAAAAGCTTAAATATTGATGAGAAGAAAAATTATTTCATTTGTCAGGTATTTCTGTTACATGCTGTATAATACCGACCTAACTGCTTAAATACATTTTTATGTATATAATATATGAGTTTTAGTCCATAATAATGTATTGCAATTTATTGTAAATCAAGATGAACATTTGTTTTCTCTTTCAGTTATTATCATGATTTAATTTATACCTGCATTATCATATTGTAATTATAGGCGACTTACAATCCGTGTATTTGAAATAAATAAATATCTATCAAACCCGCATGGCTGTGAACCAAAAATCGTCCTTAGCATACAGAGTTTCTATTCCCCAGTGGAACGAAATTCCTTAATAACGGTACTCAAAATCTCGAGAGAATTTGGAAAAATGGTCCTCCAGTAGGAGGTAAGACAATATTGGAAAATCCCAAAAATCAGATTTCGAATGACTCAACTGTATATTATTTCAGAAAAAAAAATGGGGTTAGCGTAACTAGGATTGAATATTTACAGAGGCCAGAGTCCTATAAAACCAAAGAGTAAAATAACAAGTGGTGAGGGGGGGCAAAGGGGGCCCTTATAAGATTCACTGAAGTTTAGTTGTTACAAAAAGTCCGCTGAAACCAAAATTGTATATAAACCGTAATTTTTTTTTGGTCATCTTCGTTCTTAGCACTACTTGATTTTTTTAATTTAATATACCGAACATTTTGATAACTGTATACAATGAAATCTAACGTATTTGCGTATACCGTATACGTACTCAAAAATAAAAATAACGGCTGTAACAGTCTGTAATAGTACCTAGCTACTTTGCAGCCTGCGCACAGGGAGTGCCACAGACGCACAATAAATTGAGAACCGAGTGTTGGAAATAAAATGATTATAATACGTATTATATAAGTAAATTAAAGTAAACGGACAATTTTTACAAATCATAAAATATATCGACTGATACCTAATAACGTTTTAAAACCACAACCACCGCGGTCCATCTCCGGCGCACAGAGTTATAATATATGTATAAAACAGAACAGTTTGTATCCTCACTGCTATAGGCAAAGTTTCTCGAGAACGGTATAGGCACCTACTCAAAACCTCTGGGATTTCGAAACACGGTCGTTATAATAGCTGTGCTTGGGGCGCGATAGGTGCGTTTGAAAATTCAAAAAAAATCACATTTCCAGCAACTGTCGGAGAGAAGAAAAAGGGGGTTACGTGTACCGACAAAACCGTGCTCGGTGAATCACCCCGCGGGTTTTACGGGCTACGCAATTCATTATTCTCGCACCGGGCCGGTACCTACCTACCTACCTACCTACCTATTATATCATGATATAGACGCCTAACCGATTTCATTGATTTTTACGTCGTCGAGCGACTCCTGCTGCACGCGCACACCCGACGACGGGACGGGCCAAGACATATTATAATATAGTACACACTTAAATGGCATTACCCACACAACATAACAGTACACCCTAGGTTATGGTGGCGGTGCTGCTGCAGGTCCGCATTGTTTCGCTTTCACCGGACGAACCGTTCGCCCCTCGTCGGCTGCATCGAGAAGGCGCGCGCCGAGTGCAGCGGGCCGCGTTTTGTATTCACACAATAATAATAATAATAATAATAATAATAATAATATAATATTATGTGCCCGTCGTTTATAACAATATAATAATATAATACTGTATGGTATATGATGTATTATGATAATAATATATACAATATAATGTGTTGTGCGTTGGTTTTTTTTTTTTTACTCGTGTCAGTGTGTGTGTGTGTGTGTGCGTGTGTTCGGGTTGAATCGGACAGATATGGAACACTTGAATACTAATTATTATTCGCTTTTATATATTATTTTAATAAAGTAAAAAACGTTTGTTTTTAATGGAATGACACTTTTTTTATTTTTATAATAAAAATACCATCTATAATACTCGGCGTGATAAGTGGGACTTCTAGGTGTTTATTGTATATCTTTTGATAATCATTAAAAGCATTTAGCTATATTATATAATATAGAAATTTGTTTCATGGCGATACGAATTTATATTTAAAAGTTTAGTTGCATATTTTGCATTTCGACCATCTTTCATTTACAAGTTTATATAGACAATTTTTTTGATATAAACGTGTAAGTTTAATAATTTTATATATAAAAAAAAAACGTGATTTTCAATAGATTTTCTTTGACTTGAGATATTAGCATGGCGGTTTTATTTATATAAAATAAATATTTTAAAATTAGTGTTTGTTTTCCTCATCGATCACTCGCATTGTTAGATATCGGTTCCTACACCACACGCGTGTTTCCCTAAAACTCGATGTAAAAAGAAAACAAATTGGAATAGAAACTCATAATTATTTGTTGCTGGAGGTCGCTACCAATCAGGTAACACCTCCAATCCTCAAATTAATTGTCTATTTATTTATTATTATCGTTTTTTTTTCTCTCTTTCTTCATTGTTATTCCTGTCACTTATGGGGTGTTACCAATGGGTATACCTTCCCTAATCTTATTATTCATATCATTTACCACTATTACTTGTCATTTATCAAACCTACTTATTATACTAAGAACATGTATTATAGATTGTAGATTACTTCAAATAAAAAAAAAAAAATTATTTGTTAATACGTAAGTTTTTATTATATATTAGTAATATAAGTAAAATAAAATATGTCTTATTTTATTGCAAATCCGTGAAACGAATTTATCATTTGCAATAATTAATTTATCATGTTTGCTAAAAATATGTATTTACATACAAATCCCAGCCCTAGTTATTAGCAAGGCTATGAATTTAATGCACTTAAAAACTATTAAATATGCATAAACATATGCAAAAAAACCACAAAAATGTAACTTATATTTTTATTTTTTTCATTATAATTTTTTATTAGTTTTAGTTTAAATAATATTGTTATTCATTGATATGACTTTTTAGGCTTGACTAGTCTTGATTTTCGTCGTATACAAGATTTATAAAAGAAATATGCTTAGAATAGCTTATTTTTCTACTTAAAATTATATATTTTACCTTTAAATTAGTTATTGTATTATACAATCAGTAATTTCTTTAGATTTCCAAACTTGATAGACCTCCTGTTTGGTGCCAATAAAGAAAGGGAGCGTTCTACATCTGACGAAGTTATTGGGGAAAACTTGAAATACGTCATGTCGCTACTGGTTAAATCTTCTGGTATATCCAAACCTACGTTCTTTTTTTCGCCAGTTAATATTCTTGAAATAATGCACATAATTTGAAATCTTTTGTTTTTGTTGAGAACTGTTTAATCTCGACTTCAATAATACAAAAGTCAATAATACACGTTAAACAATCGAGTAAAAATAGAATAGTTTCCATGAAACTATACAAGTCATAGTTTATACAAATACATTTAGTATTTTGATGTCAATTCAGAACAGATTGACCGAAAAAATCTAAATATTACGAAAAAAAGCATTTATACAAAAAAATCATTAAGATAATATGCATTTATATGCCCTAACCCATGAAATATGCAAAAATAATTCAAAATAAGATTTGGTATTTGAACTATAAGTCAAAACAAATTTTGGTCGAATCCATTTTATTATAAAGTGTAGTAAAAAAAACATTCAAATGCATTAAATTTACAGCCCTGGTTATTAGTGTTATTATACTTATTACCACAGCAGTTCGGTTCAAGTTTGACATCGCACCGAATTGTTTGGTTTGTGTTCAGTTCGACTACGGTTAAAGAGTTTGGTTCGAGATCATATTTTTGAGTTTGAACCACCGTACCTCTTGTACCACCCATATTAATATCATTATATGAAAACTCTAAAAAGGTGTTTTTTTATTCAATAAAGCAGAGGTCGGCAACCTTTTTAACGATGCAGGCCTTGGGGCATATTTTTTCAACTTTTCATCGATGGCCACATTAATCAACATACATTTTATATAATATGACATAATACTAGTAAATTTATTATTATTATAATATTATTCGGTTATTTTTTTCGTGGACATATGAGTATAAAAAAATCTAAATTGTACAGAAAAGTGGCTTTTTAGACAAAATCAAATTTTATAAAAAAATTTAAAATTTTTAATTAATGAGATTTCTGTTTCTGCAATAGCAGAGTATGATATTATTTTATTGTGTTATTTTATTTTTTCCTCAAGCAAAGAGTCACTATAGTGGGTGACTTATTAATCATGCATAGGTACCATGTTTTCGGTCTCTTTTCGCACACACTTATATTATTAGGGCTAGGAAATTCATGCTCAAAAAATCATTAAAATATGAAAGCATAAATTCCCTACAGGATCAATGAATAATATGCTATTAAAATATAAATTTAAAAAAAGTTCATAGTATTGGTTAAAACATTTTTATTTTAATTTCTATATAATATTTCTAAAATAATTATAAATTGTAATATATAGGGCTGGAATTTGTATGTAAATACATATTTTTAGCAAAACATGATAAATTAATTATTGCAAATGATAAATTCGTTTCACGTGATTTGCAATAAAATAAGACATATGTTATTTTACATATTTTTACATATTTCGTCATAAATACATATTTTTACATACTTTGTAAAATTTTCCCTTTTTTTTTACATATTTCGTAAATTTTGACTTGGTGGCTTAGTAATATTTTACATTTATATTTC
>NC_042493.1:122593508-122692831 GCF_005508785.2 Acyrthosiphon pisum
TATTCAAAATATTTAGAATGTATTTAATTAAAACTGAACATAATTTTTTAATTTTCATAGTACATATTTTTTATTTTATACTACATATTTTGGCAATTTTAATTACATATATATGTACATATTTTTGGTTTTTTATTACATATAAATCCCAGCCCTACTAATAACAGTGACAGTAAAGCCGGATTCACAGCTGCGTCGTGTGTCGTGTCGTGTCGATCAAATTGTATTGTGATTGGATATCATGTAATAACCAAGTTGCAACCGAGTTACCGAGAATTGACTACCTACTGCTCAATTTTTAAACCATATTGGTTACCAGTCGTAACCATATAATAACCAAGCTCTCCCACGACACGACACACGACGTAGCTGTGAACGGCGCTTTAGTGTGAGTGTAGTACCTCGTCGTTGAGAAGGCACTGATGTCTCAAATTTGAATTCAATCATTTTATGCGATGAAGAACGATTCCGGACGAAGACGGTATAACTTTCCGGTTACCAAGAGGTTACGAGACAATAATTATTTCAATAACAATATTAAAAATGTTCACAAATGCTCAAATTTTTTTTGGTTTTCATGGATTATTTTAAAAAGTAGGTAGGTACCTACTGAGAATTTTAAATTCCGAAAATGACCATCAACTATAATGTAATATCCCGGTGCACACTACTTGCGCCTGAAATAATTATCAGTAGGTAAGTTGCGTCCCGTAAAAAAAAGTTCAAAAAGGGTAATGGCCTATTTGCGTCCCGGTATACCTTTTTAGACAGCCTATTTGCGTCCATAGTCTATTACGCACAGCACTAGCGTATAGCCATAACTAGAAATTTTTCAGTTAGCCGTTATAATTATTATGATATAAACAATACAAATAAATATTGCGCAATTTTATTTTATAATTTTATGTAAGATTCATTTTAATATTTATTTTAAAAAAAAGTATTGACATTTCCATCTATAATATTTAACAGGACGCTACACATCCATCTGTTCATTGTTGTCTCAGTCTTACAAGTGCGTAACATATTATCAAATGTACGCTCAGCAGATCACGTTTGGCTCTGTTAGTTTAAAAATTAAAGATAATGAAACTTGATGGTAAGAACATTATCTGTGTTTGTATGCGGGTTTTTTACGAGAGTTAAATTTTTGAACAAATTATGCGCATACAATATACTTAGTGTAAATTAAAAATCCCCGTAACTCACTTGAACATTTAATTATCGTACAAAAAAACCACATACAAACACATTTAATGTTCTTTAACATCAAGTGTTATGATAATAAGACTATTCCCTCTAAATTTTGAAATAGCGGAATTAAACGCGATCTGCTGATCGTAAATTTGCTGTGTTACGCACTTGTGAGACTGACACAAAAGCTGATATCTGTGTATATAGCGTCCTCTTAATTATGTTATGTTTCGATGAATTCAACATGAAATTCATCAAAGCAAGTCCTGACAATCTAAAATTTTCTTGTTGATTCCTCGAAAGCGTTTTTAATCAACCTACCCAGTGTTGTAAAGTATTCGAGTTGTAGTATTTGAGTAAAAGTATTCAAATACTTTTATCCGTATTGATTATTTTTTTTAGATTCTGAGCGGAGCGAGGAAGCTAGTGGTTTTACAATGGTGTTTATTTTTTTATATCTTGTATAAAAAATGTCTGCCAGAAACAGTACTTCGATTTCAACATAATATATAGTACCTTATCTTTTAGAAAATTGGATCAAGATAATGGTACTTTAGAGAGGTCATTTTTCGATTTCATCAATAGCTATTTAGTGCCACGAGAAAAACCACCGACAAATTACGAAAAACCGCTAAAATAGGATGTTAATTTCTAACGCTTTGCTTATCGCCATAGAAACGAATAAAAAATTATAATATTAATTCAACTTACACGATATAATAACTTTACTATAATAACAATATAAAATATCCAGGCTGATAAACCGTCTCCGCTCAGAATCGTTTTTCTTATACAATAGTAGAATATCATTGAATTCAAGTTTAAGACAATCCATTATATAATGACCAACTTGTAACCTACTGTACAGCAGAGCGACATCCACTCACCCGCTTTTTTTACTATTGAATACTATTTTATTGAATATTTTTTTTAAATTTTTTTAATCCTTAATTCTTGTTTCTATTTATAATCCTTGTTTACAAAAACCGTGCCGTCGTGGTTATCATTCACATTGTAACAATATTATATTATATATTTATCATTTACGAACAATTCGATATCGGTTTTCGACGATTAATTGCTTAATTAAATGTTTTTTTCTCCAGTCGTCGATGTTACGGTGCGTGGGTACCAGAATAAGCTTATTAAGTCAATAACAAAATATATTATAATATCATGCAATGAGATTTTGCTTAACAGCTATTATACTTTATAATATTTAACAGTACGAAAATATTATAACTAATTATTAGTTTAGGGCCGGAGTGGCGCAGTGGTCACGCAGTTGACTACGACTCACACAGTCATCGGTTCGATTCATAGCAAAGTGCAAAAAAATGTGTGTGATTCTACGCAGTCACCATTTTCCCGTGCTGTCGTCCGATTGCGTCATCCGGTTTCCAACTAGGTCCCACTCCACTGGGAGTGAAGACCGCACATGTCTCCTCTTGGAGAAGGGGGGTAGTATCATGCATATAGTGATATATACATAGATGAATAGATCACATGATCTCCCTACTACCCACTTGTGATAAGCATTGTCAAAGACCTTGAGGTCGTTTCAATGAACAAATATAGAAAAAAAAAACTAATTATTAGTACGACGCCTATTTACCAAGAAAATGGTTATCATTATACTATCATTATCGTTCATCGTTGACGACGATCGATGACGGTATGGGACATCCAAATACCTACTCAATATAAAGTTTCAATCTAATATAGTAATATATATATACCTCTGTCTAGATCCGCATTTTGATAACCTATTGAACGAATCATGTTTTTAAAATGCGATAAACAAATTTTAACAAATTATATCAGAACCAAATAGAACTTTTTATTTGTATTTGAAGATTATTTCAAATATCTCTAAAATATATCTACATATTACTCAAAAGCTTAAACTATTTATATAATATCTGGGCGGTATTTTTAAAGTATTTGAGTAATTTCTTAAATATTTTTCAAAAGTATTTTTTTATAACACCCGACCTACCTATAGAGGTAACGTCGAACCCTCTAAACACTGTTAATATGAACGCAACTTTTTAATCGTACCGGAAATTTCACTTTGATTCGATTTCGAGTTAATAAAGTTCGGGTTGAGACCTAGTTCGACTGCGTGTTATGTACATGCCGAGAAGCCGCAAGAGTCTGCCGGTGTCGTTGGAAGCGATCGGTTTGATATACCGCATAATTTCCTGTTACCACCGTTCCGGTATATCCGGAATCCGAACCGCGTCAAAACTCTTGGAAATACCGCCGCGGGTCTTTACAATAATTTAATATTATACTCTATCGATTAGTCGCACAGTAGGTATCTATACATATACACTTCCTACACACACGATAATAATTCACTATAATACCATATTATACTTACCCACCTGATTAATTAGCACGCCTCGTCAAACAGCGATACAGTAATATTGACGTATATTGTTATGATTTCAAGTGCATCTTAAATAATAGTTAGAAGCAAGTGTAATTATATTACGTTATGGGTTTATATCAATATAATATTACGTTTTTATTATCTGTATTATCCATTTACAGGCTGTAACGGAACGACATGACATAAATAACCATAAAAAAAAAAAAACGATACCAGTTAAACGCATGACAAAAATTATGAGAACCATATGGATTATAAATAATATACACTTGAAATTCAGTAATTCCCAAAAAGAATATTTTGAAAAAGTTATTACGTTTCAAATAAATTTATTCACAAAAAATGTTGACATCTTAACTACTAATGAGTTCAAATTTAACACATCCATTATAATATACTGTCCACCAGAGCGGTACCCACTTGCCCACTTTTTAATTTATTAATTTTGGATTAATATTATTCGAGTTTGGGGAATAACATCTATAGGAGGGAGGCTATGCGTAATTTTAGAGAGATCTTAGCCACTCCAGCCAGCCTCCTTAGTTGAGCTTATGTCCATAATCTATAATCCAATGTTCGTTATTGTATAGGTATTAATTACCAGATTTTAGGTCAAAGTTATAACTTTGAGTAGTACCTTGTGCCCAAAAAACATTAAAATATGCGTGCATTTATTCTCTAAAAAATCACTAAATATGCCATTGAAATATGCATTAAAAAAAAAATTATAGTATTGGATAAACATTTTTATTTTAATTCCTATATAATATTTGTAAAATTATAAATTGTAATATATTATAGTAAAAAACTTGCGTATAAACAAATAATTAAGTTTCTTTTCCAATTTGTTTTCAGAGTTTTAGGGAAACACGCGTGTGGTGTAGATACCGACAAGTAACAATGCGAGTGATTGATGAGAAAAACAAATACCAATTTTAAAATATTTATTTTATACGAATAAAACCGTCATACTATTATCTCAAATGCAGGAAAATCTATTCAAAATTACGTTTTATTTAAATAAAATCATAAAACTTACATCTTTATATAAAAATATTGTCAAATATTATGTAAAATATGCAACGAAAAATTTTATATATAAACTCGTATTGCTATGAAACAAATTTTTGTACTAGGTTAGGTTTTTAATGTTTATTAAAAAACATGCAAACTCCTAGAAGTCCCTAGCCCTACTTATAAGATAGGTATAATATTAATATATTATAAATGGCCACATCTATCTGGCTATAATAGAATTAATAACCTTTCTGTTTGAAAATTTGCTAAACATGAAATAATTTTCTTGGATCATAGTAACGAGATTTATTTATTCAGTAAATTAAAATTTTCAAAACTAATTTTAAATCAAATTTCCTTTTTTTTTTTTATCAAATTCAAACAATTTAAGGTAAGCTATAATTATGACACAGAACTGCAGGAAGATATATAAGTCCGAAGGGTGTTGCCGGCGAGATAAAAACATGATAAAATGTGCCACTGCAGCTATAAACCAGATGAAGACGATGTTCGATACGGCCTGGTGTCCAATCAAAGAAAAACCGGAAAAACATCGGGGAAAGTATAATGGTTGTGTAATAGACCCCGTATGTAATATCAGGGAATGTCCTTTCCGTGGAACCGGAGTGGCGCCTAATGTAAGTAACGGATTTATAACGATAAAAATGATCGTAAAATCGTTAAGATAAAATTATACAGTGACCATATACCATTATACAGATATACCATTATAATTATATAGTGCCAGAACAACTTAAACCGCAGAACGATTTAAAAAAAAAATAAATAATATTAGCTTACACAATTTAGGCTGGTAACTAAATTTCTATACAGGTGCTCTTCCGAGAAAACTTCTTTATGAAGGGTTGAGTCAATTTGGTTTCAACATTTTAGTAGTACCTACATATTTCTGGCACTTATCGTGACCTATATATCATACAGCAGATATATGGGAGTATAGTTATAAGCCTTTAACCACCAATATTGGCACCATTTTATAAAACTTCTTAAGATTTATGCACAGTACCTACCCAGGTACATCTATATTATGTAATCGAAATCATAAACATAAACTAATCCATATACGCTACTTATGTGCAGGTTTTGAAGACATATTGCACCAAGAGCAATGAGAGGACTGGTGGCGGAGTGGCGGATCGGGACGCCATGCGGCTGAATCCGGGAGACGTGGGCCTGCGCGGTGATCGGGCCACGTTCTCGTTGGGCCGTGACCCTGGCTTGGTGCACTACGACGAAACCACCAGCCACGGCGCGGTGTACTACAACATGCGGCCAAATGGGCTTTATCTGGCTGTGGATCAAGACGATGAGCAGGATGGCGATAACCCCGGCACGCAGCAGCAGGAGCAGGATCAAGATATGGATCATGATCAGGACCAGGATTTGGATCGTGATCTGGACCAGGATCAAGATATAGATCCAGACCAGGAACATGATAACGATCAGGACCAGCAGGTGGACGAGTCCGGAGATCAGCAGTTGGCCAAAGACCGCAAGCATGTGATGGAAAAGCTGCCCGCATCCGTAAAACCTACGCTCGGACCGGTCACCGGACTGCCCGTAAGCGACGATGAGCACGTGTTCGTTCTGTGGTTGGGCAAGCGGCCGGGCGAACCGGACGAGAAAGCCAGGCTGCAAATCGAGGTGCGCGTGCCCAAGTGGGTGCCGGAACCGGAGCCGGTACCATCCGAGACGATGGTCGTGGAGGTACCGCCGGAAGTGCTGGCGAAATCCAAGGGTGGTAAGAAGAAGAAGCGCGGCAGCTCCAAGAAGAGTAACAGCTCCAAGAAGAGTGGTGGCTCCAAGAAGAGTGGAAGCTCTAAGAAATGATGAAAAGATTTTACCATACTATAATCATAAATCGCAGAAACAGGCGCCCGCGCCGGATCAGCCATCGAAGAACACGTGGTGGTCTGATGGATGCGTAGCGTGACCGGCGTCCAACGTCCAAGAAACCAATACCGACGAAGATGGTCTTAATGTAACGCATAATATAACAATCTGTGAAAAGTATATAAAAGTACCAATGTTATCACGCACGCATACTAATATATAGTCCCTTAGGGCTTAGATCATAATACACAATGGATGGACCCCCAAGTCCCGAACTTTAAGCACGTATTAGCGACAAGTCTCTGGCGAAGTTGCTTGATTTGCGCATAAATGTCTCATGACTGAGAATGTGAATTTATGCAATTAGATAATATGATATGAATATTAACCAACGGCTAAAAATGTTACGGGTCGTTTCACGCATGTGCACATCGAGCATATCCGTCAGAGACTCGTCGCTTATAATCATGGTTCCAAAATTCCATGGCATTTATTTTTTTGAAATATTTCATGAAAGTTTCACGAAATATTTCATTTTGATGAAAATTATAAATACAATTTTATTTTTATACTTTAGCAAGAAGTGTTAAGCATGTATTTATTGGTTTCGTGTATTTTTTTTTAAAAGGTGCATTGAACTGTATTTTTCGTGAGGCATTTTTCTTGTTTTTAGAGTATTTAAATCCGCACCCTAGACCAGAGGTTCCCAAACTGTGGGAACAGTTCTAGGGCCTAGACTAATAGCTGATATTGAACATTGAATACAAGGTTTATTATATATAATTAGGACTTGGATTTAAATGCTGAAATAGTCTCATTATATAGTCTAAGAAATTTTAGAGATATGCAAAAATATTCAATGAACATCAATGTAAGCTTTTATGTGCATTTCTTTTTTCTTACAACATTCCTTTGATTAATTATTAAGGCATATAGCTATATTACCTAGGTACACTTGCGTTTTTTAAATTAACTGGTATTTTTATTTTGTTAATTTTAATAACTTTATTGCAGGTTATCTAGGTATAGGTGGGTATTATATTATTTTTATTGAACGACACAGCAACTTATGATAGCTGCGTGTTTTATTTTTATCAAAATTATAATTTAAATTTAAATATTCAACAAAAAACAAGCTTCCGGGTACACTAATTTTAAAACTTATAATACATTTATATTTTTTCTCACAATTTACGAAATATTCCAAAATATGCTAAATATGCGAAAAAAACTTTTCGAATCGAATCGTCCACATTTTTTACTCTAATAAGACTGCATTGACTCAGTAACGATATTATGTAAAAACATAATATTACTATAAATACGGTCTTTAGTCATAAACCGTCGAATAATTGCATATTATAATGTATAGCATTTTAATAATTCTAAATTAAAAAAGTTTATTATCATTATAATAATTGTTTTAATATTGTTTGGTAACATGTTGAATAATTTAATTTTCATCTATTCATGTAAACAATTTTATTAAATTAGTTTTTGGTTTGACGCATTTAAGATTTCTATTACTCTCGTGTTTTGTGTTATATTATATTATATTAAAATATGATTCATAGTGTTATTATTGGTTATTGACAATTGATCGCATATAAAGGTACTATCCATTTATCGGTAATGTTTTAAAGAACTATAAATAAAGTTTCAGGTTTTTTTTTTAGTACCTATCTGAAAAGTAATTTCACATCATAACTCTGATTAGAATTCAATATTGGTTAATGGTTCTAAAGAATTTTCATATGCTAAACCCTATATAATAATACTATAAGTGAGTATGAATATAAATCGAACTAAAGCCAATTATATCATTCTTAAATTATATCCAATATCTAGAACAGCGTTTTTCAAACTTTTTTTTAACTGTGGAACCCTTTTTTATGTACACTTTTTATCGTGGAACGCCTACTTTTTTTTTACCTTTTTACTTTTTTTTATCAAGCTTTCAACAATCAGTTATTACAGCTCGACAATTAGACCCCTGAGCTACTGTGTTTCAATAGTAATTTTCAGCGTCATTTTATATTAGGTTTATCTGCAATAAAAATTATAATAATTTCATAAAATAATAATGTGTATACTGTATTTAACCCAACAAAATGTCAAAATAAAAATAATAATAATGTATATACTGTATTTGTTGTATACCTACGTCGTCATAGAGTTATAGTAATTATTGCGGTAACACTACTAAGTATCGTTAATTTATATATGTGATAAGAAACACATTATTTTATTTCAGTTTTAAGAGTACTTATCATGTTGATTTTTGATTAATATGAAACAAAAATAAAAACAATTCTTTTTTCATATTGTGAGTTTTTTCTAAATAATAAGAAATAAAACAGTAGGTATTTAATCCAAAAAAATGTCAGTATAAAAATTAAAAAAAGTTTGATAAGTGGATGTCGCTCTGCTGTACAGTAGGTTACAAGTGGATTACTTGTAATGGATGGTGTTTAATTTGAATTCAGTGATATAATATCATTGTATAAGGAAAACAATTCTGAGCGAAAACGGTCAGCCAGCCTATGATATTCCTAAGTATATTTGATGATATTACTGTGAATAAAGTAATTTATATATTTACCTATTTACGTGGAACTTTGTTTTAAATATTCAATCCTTAGCTATACAAGTTGAACTTTTTAACTACGAAATAAGTATTAAATTTTAAGTTTGATAAATTTGTTAACATTAAAACTTAAAATTCTTATAAAAAAAAATTGTGAGTTTGTATTTTTAATATTTTTCAACTGCTATTGTAACAATATATCAGAAGCCTTGCATTAAATTTTCACGCTTTTTTACCCAACAAATAAAATTTTATTGATATTTATAGGAAAAAAAAACTCAAAAAATTGAAAACTGACAATGTCCGCAAACAAATAAAAAAATAGTCAAAATATTTTCAATTGTATGGTGTATAAAAAATGAAAATATAAATATTGAGTAAAATTTTCATGTATCTACAGTTGTTCGTTTTTGAATAACAATAAAACAACAAAACCGCTACACGAGAAATCGAGTAAATATCCAATGTTGTAAAAATATGACCTTCAAACGCTCATAAAAATTTAATTCGGTTAAAATATGATTTGACTTAAATATTTCAAATAGCACACAAACAGGACTTTTACATTTTAATTTTAATGAGAGTTTCGCGGAACCCTGAACACAGTTTAGGAAACTCTTACCTATAATATCCCTAAACGTGAAAGCATTTCCCGATTCTCGCTCTTGTAAAATGTATGTGCTCAGCTCATTTGACATGTTCGTCGAATACTGCACACATAAATATTGCACCTCGGAAACTCTAGTAGTACCTATAGGTACTAATACGATTCGAGTGACATAATATTGCTTTATTCATTTCCTCGATCGTTTGTGTTTTAGTTTAAATCCGTTCCGGTTCATCAATTTTTGACACACAGAAAAAGGAATAATATATTAAACTGACTTACTTTTATTGAACATAAAAATACTATTTGAAAACCTGAATTTGCCCACTACCGATGGACCCATATTAGCTTCCATCTCGGTGATAATAAAATATTTTATATAGGTCAATAATATTGGCCAAAGTTAAATATTTTTTCGTAAACCACGTGGTACCTAATTGTTTTTCGCCGAGTGGTAGGTATAACGATAAAACAATGGAGGGAATCACAGTTATATACAAATACAATACTAGGTTATGTACCTAGATCAGTGATTCCCCAACCTTTTTGACACTATTACCCATAAGTCAGGTTAGATATTAACAAATACCCCCCTCCCACCCAAAAAAAGTTGAGTAAAAAAAAACAAAATATATATTATGATTAGAGACCGGATTTATATGCACAAAAAGACCTCAAAATATGCTTCTAAAAATGCTCTAATATGTTACAAAATATGCTCTTAAAATTGAATCGAAAACATTTTATTTAAAACTATGTAAAAAATAAGTATTAATTAATTAAGTAATAAAAGAGGTATATAAGGGTTTTAATAATATAAAAAAGTATATTTTTGTCAACTTCACTAAGTTTTTCACCATTTAACGTTATTTATCTTCAATCTATAAAATATTAGCCCTGATCGGCTTCCGGCGAACACTTGAACTCTATTATAGGAACAACAAATTTATTTATATATTAATTATATATATATGTATATCCTCTTTTTTTTTAAATAATGACTGGTCGTAATATTATCGATATTATGTAGCTGTGAACGTGAAAATACGACGAAAAACAAATATATGTGCTATAAATAATAATATGCACTATAAACCTACAAATATGCATTAAATATGTATTTAATAGGTAAAAACATTGAAATATGCAAAATATGCAAAATACAGTTCGTGTTATTTTAATAAGAATGATCTAAATCGGTGACAATTCTCATCAGATTTCAAAAAGATTATTCCAATATGTATATGCATTTGCATATAAATCCGGTCCCTAATTATGATTATAATTATAATTTATTTAAATTTTTTAAACAAAGGAAACAAGAGTTTTTATTCAACTAATGAATAACGATAATGAACATTAATGAGACGGTTGATATTGCTTTTTTCTAACAATTTGTTTAATGTTTGGTTCAGTTTCGGCCAATGCACATCTTAGGTCGTGTTCCAAGTTTAATCGGTTTCTTGCTTTTGTTGTTTTCATTGTTAACATTGTTGAAAATCCACTTTCACACCTGTACGTTGTGGAAAAATGGATCAGTATTTTCAAGGCTTTTTCTGATAATAATGGATACTCGCCACCAACTTTTTGCCAAAATGTTGCTATAGTTGTGTGTTTTCAAAATCTATCTTCTAGGTCCTAAATATTATATACAGGCATATAGTACAAAATATACGTTACAAGAACTACAAAATTGTAAAAGCTGTGAGACATGGTGATGCGGGAAAAGAGAATTTGCACCTGTTCACGATTTGGCGGAAAAGCGATTCAATATTATTCCGACTCAAATTAGCTTGCTCAAAAAAAAAAAATTTTATATTTTAAAAAAGTTGTAAGAAATTAACTACTTGACTTAAATCAGCGTTTTCACCATCAAAAGTTGGATTAACAATTATATTGACAAATTGGCAATATTGAATTTTAATAAGGATTTTTTTCGGTATTAAGGGTGCAGGGTTGCCGGCATTTTACGCGATTCCATAAAATATTAAATTTAAAATTTAGTTGCTACATTCTTTATAACACTTTTCCTATTTCCTCTTCCTTTTACCTGTTCAGGGGGGAGGGCAATATATACGGTGTACTGTATTATCAACGAAAATGATTTAACAGGAAAATATCTCAAACCTCATCGATATAATATCAAATTTTTATTTTATCTGCAAGATGAGTACTTTTTTTCCGGTCAAATTGAAGCTCAATCATTTTAACACAACACGCTAATATGACCTCCACGTTCCGCGTACATCTAGGGGCCCCCGCGAGGGGGTGGGGGCTGTTGGACCCGGAGTACAGGAGCCCGACTTTTGTAGGGTCCCGTAGAAATGTATTATTGTAATTTTTGAAATGTTGATAGGAATAATCGTTTTATAGTAATCTTGTTATTTCGAGCTATGGGCGTCGATTGCGGTTTATTATATTATTATTTATTATTTGGTATTCGTAATCAATACTATGGGTCAACTATTATCAACTAGAAATCGTGTATGGAACGTCCGCATCGTTTTTAACGAGTTGCATTTTTTTGGAAGTTTTGTACAAGGCCCTCGAAAACATTTGGTATAGGAGTCCAAAATGTGATGTGGGGGAAGGGGGGGGGGGGCTGCGACACCTATAAAATGTTATGCACCGTGCTCGTAAATAAATCGTAATAATAATAAATAAACAAATAACAATATCGTCGCGACGACGCAACGCCAACGGGACGTTCAATTTGTTTTTCGTATATAATAGTATACCATCGTGGAGTTTGTAGCGATAGATCGGCGAAATGGTTTTTTTCTCATATCGTATATTTCATCACGTCCCTCCGATCGCCGCCTCCCCGGGATTTCGGCGATTCGGATATTAAACGCCACTGTACGAAAATCGTCCGCCGTAAAAATAAACGATTTAACGAGGAATCTGCGCCGCGGCGGTAACGACCGTCTGTCTGTTTGCATCGCTGTTATTATATATTACGTTATGTTATACGGGAAGAATGAACTCCTCGCGAGTAAACTCTGTCCGTTCCAATTTATTTCGGCATAACGCCGAGAACGCTCAACCCCCGTTTTCTTTCCTCTGTTCAACACGGATTCCGATTTTGTTCCCCCTTTATTTGCCCGTTGAAACGACCTCGAGGCCTTTGTCAACGCTTATCGCGAGCGGTTAGTTAGGGACGTCGTGCGATCCATTTATCTGTGTGTATAGTATCACCACCGTGCATGATATTTGCATATGCCGCATATTGCAGACAGTGGTCGATCCAATACGATTTAACGTACATATAATATTATGTATACGCGTGATATATAGTTGGGAAATAATTTTAGTAATTTTGATGTGAACGCGTAGGTCAGGCCTGGGGAGCAAGACGTGCCGAGAGGTGACACAAAATATATTATAACATAATACGCATAATATATCGACGGGGACGCATAGCTATACCTACTCTGCCCTACTAAGCTGCCTAATGGCAGTATATTGTGCCATTTTCAGTTTTGAGAAAAATAACTTTTTCTAAATTGCTAAATTTCCCACCCCTGGACGACCCATTCTATAGAGGGTGATTTTTTAAGCACGCTCGTCTCATTTTTATGTTTGAATTGCGCATGATAATATCAAGTTAAGATTTTGATTTTTAGAATTTTTCAATAGACCAAGTGTTAGAATACTTGAGATCTTTTGTAACACTCTAGAATGATCCCGCGATAGTACAAAATTCGATTTTTCAATTAGGAGCCGCTCCCCCGCCGTTTAAATTATTTTTTTGAGGATTTAAATGCGTACTTATAAAAATCAGCATTTGAACGAATAGGTAGTTTTTGAGTTAAAAAGCTTTGTGTATTAAGGATAATACTGCCCTACTAAGCCTAATGGCAGTATATTATGCCATTTTCAAAGTTTTGAGAAAAATTGCTTTTTCTAAATCGCTTTGTACTATTTATATATTGTATTGAATTAAACTAAAAATGAAATGACACTTACTTAGTTTTTTATGTAGAATCTAAAAAAATATATTTTGTAACTCTAAACTGTCTAGAACCGACTTAAATGGACCTACGGCTTTTTTGCTTAGTAAAATAATACAAACTTGAATGTTGTTTACTACGTATATTTATTAATGTTTCTATAAATAGTAACATACGGCTGAAAAATAGATGTCCTTTCCTTAGCGGAAAAGACGTATGTGAACCCATACTAAGCAAAAAAAGTCGTATAGTGAGATCACTTACTGCCTTTTGGCTTAGTACACGGAGGATACTGCCTTTTTGCTTAGTAAACTCCATACTTTTTAGAAAACCGCATATGCATTTCCCTGTTTATCTCGTAAATAATGGCTCATACGACGATTTTGCTTAGCACACAAAAAAATTGAAATTCAATTTAGAAAATTACAGTATAAAAAAACCTGTTTTTCAATTTTTGGCGTATACGGCCATTAGGCTTAGTAGGGCAGTACTACGATTGAACGCTTGAAGCGTAGTCGTGGTACGGACCAAGAGTGTTTTTTTTAAAATTTTTTTTCTAATTGTATGTCTTGTAAACGAATAAAATTGTTTCCGACCTGTAAAAATTATATGTTTCGTTCGAGTGGCCACACAATTCTACGTAGGTACTCCTTGAATCTGCAATCGGTTAATTTCTGATCGTTGACGATTTAAGGGTTTAATAACAGCGGAGGTAGTCCTACGTTAATTGTATACTTTCAATCTGATCTGTAACCGGTTAATTTATGGTATTTTGGCAATTCAAGTGTCGATAGAGTATGGTAACGATATGACTGTGTGAGTCGATGTCAACTGCGCGACCATTCCGGCCCTCAAATGTTTTGGATTTTTAAATATACCTCAATACCCACGTCTTGGAGATCACATTTCGAATTTTATCCTGCGTACTACATGGGGACAGTGTTCCGCAGTGGCGACGCAAACTTCTGAGAACCTTCCATTTTTAACCCCTTAACATCAAAACTGTGCAAAATTCTTTCTTGGGTGCACGGTGAAACTGTAATATTAATCTACCCTCAAAATTGCAATTCAATAGCTCAAATGGGTTTGGCTCTGCGTCGTTATGAATCGGTCACTCAAGACGGGCTCGTTTATAATATAATACCTATACAGATTAATGATTAAGTTATAACAAGGAACTATACTTAAATTCTAAGCGGATGGATGTAAAATATACAATATCCACCTTGGTTATATTATTTAATTAACATTTCATGGGTTTACTCATACATATTTATAATATTATAACCTAAGGCTATAACGTGGTAACGTGTTTACGTACATATTTTGTGTTCACCGTTTACGCCTGTTATTAATATCTTATGAGTTATAATTTTTAGATTAATGTTTAATTATTAAGAAGTAGGTATAAACAGTTATATTTATAAGTTATAACAAGAAACTATATTTAAATTCTAGGGGGATAGATGTAAAATATACAATATCCACCTTGGTTATATTATTTAATTATCATTTCATTGGTTTACTCATACATATTTATAATATTATAACCTAAGGCTATAACGTGGTAACGTGTCTACGTACATATTTTGTGTTCACCGTTTGCGCCTATGATTAATATCTCATCAGTTATAATTTTAGATAAATAAACAATAATTGTTACTGTTTCAATTTTTTTACCATCCGAGATGATAGACAAGAAAATAATACCTAAAAACGTACATATTTCTTATCCATCTCGAATCTCGATGTTAATACTGGAGAACATGATTAAAGATAGATATAACTATCAAAATATATTATAGATGCTCTATCCATAGTCGTGTTTAAGAATGTGTGATAGGCAAGACGATACTTAATATATATATCGATAAACGATAACACTGACACGTCTTGTTAATCAGTTATTTTATTAGTTTAAACTGTGAATGACTTATCATAATACCATTTTAAATATTGAGCACGCAATAACGGTTCTATTTGTGAATGTGGCAAATAGGGACCTGAAAGACATATTATCTTACAAGAGCTGCGCTCAGTGAAACTCGAAAACTACAACTCTCGTAATATATAATATTAAACAATAATAATTACTTTGTTTTTGTGTTCATAATATTATAGTAACGATATACTGTGGACCAGGTACAATTTTTGTAAAAAAAAATGTTTGTCAGTTAACATATTGACATCCACAGAATTATACTGACTTTATTGGATAAAATTCAAAATAATTTCCTTATATTTCTGTCATTTAAATGTCATGTCGAAAGAATTCCACACTAAGGGTATGCACTATACAGGTGTCAAAGGATTTTTAGCCGACCGAAAATTAAAATCGTATTTAAAAAAATAAATTGACTGTCCTGATTTATTAAAATTTATTAATTTTAAAATAAACAAAATTGGATAACGCGATAAATCTTTGCTCTGTCTTAAAAATATTACAACAAATTACTTATTAAACTCTCCGTGTTATTAATGCCCAAATAACACCTACTTATAGGCAACAGTAGTAAAAATCTCGATTTTTTTTCAATTCGTCTCTTAAAAAATGTTCTTTTTAATAAATTATGATATACAACTGCTTAAAACTATTAATGTACACATGTAGTATAGTGCATTATAATTACCTATATTCATTAATTTAGTCTCATATTATATTCTTACACTAAACTCATAAATTATATTTATGTATTAGTATATTATATTTTTATTTAATCTATTTATTGTAAATCTATGTATACACTGTTATAATTATGTATATTTAAACTGTGTATCCGTAACACAACGTTATATTTAAATTTAAATTATAATTGTATTCCGTAAAATAAAGATTATTATTACTATGTACGTCTTTTTAGTTATTGATTATCTACCTAACTATAATATCACGTGAATAGCGTTACAAGCGTGGAAAGCAAAATAATAAACGAATAAACAAAATTTTTCGTGCAGCCATATGTCGGTATGTATCGGTGTTATACATATAGACCTCGGCACAACTAGGACTAAATTTTTGTGGGCTGGGGCTGTATCCCACGCCTGAATTTACCTGTGACATAACTCGATTCACGTGAGTAAAATTATAAACAGGTACACGGGAAATTTTAAGAAACGGGTTATATAAATTGAACCTTAATTACACGTGAACACGTGAAATAGGAAGCTCTACTTTAAAGTGTAAAAATAACCCAATAATTATTCGCCCGCTCGAGTTTCGTTTTAATTTAATTTTCGTCAGTAAATATTTTAAATATTTTACCAATTTGAATATCGATATATTTTTCAGTATGTTGATAAGTGACTAAACCGATCTTGGTCGACTGTGGAGCGTGACTCGGCGCAAGTATGTGTTTACCCACCTCATACCTATCTGAAAATGAGCGTTTTGATGTGACACGTGTAATCGGCAAACTTATACTAAATTAAATTAAATTAACACATCATAACCGAATGTCGTACAAACCATGAGAACGAGAGACGAGAAGCTGGAGTTTCTAATAACCTGTCAGAAGCACTCGGCCAGGACAACGCACAACGCTGATCATCTTCCTAATCATCTCAAAATTAGATCAATTATTCAACAAAAAAAAAAAATTAGAAATTTAGAAAATAATATATTCTATAGATATTTGTAAATTTTTACCATTTTAAGTCTCAACTTTGCGCTGATGGGGTGGGGGTGGTCTGTGATGAAGATTTGCGAAATCGATTCGGATAAAGTCATCGGATATACCGTGGACATAACATGGGTCTGTGTTTAGCTCGGACTGAAAATCGGTGATGACGTCATTATAATCTATGTAATAAAAATGAAATGCTGTCCGTCGGTAACCGCATCACTTGAGAACGGCAGGACCTGTTTGGCTAATTTTAAATGAAAACATTTTTCGTGATAGTCCGAATGAGAGTTTGGCGAGAATAAAAAAAGGAAAAACTGTCCGGAAAATTTTGTTCCACGTCATTTATGTAGCCATCTGCCATATCAATGACAGGCACAGTATACATATATTCAATATTCCTAATGAAAGAATTAGTGAATTTAAACATTTAAAAAAAAAATATATATTTATAAAAAAATAAACAAATCTTTGGCCGGGACAGCTAGGAAGTAAAAATAATTAGTAGGAATTAGTATAACGAAATATTAAAATAAGCTTTCTAAGAAAAATCCTGGGTACGCGCCAGCTAATGAGCCGATACCACCAAACAGGTTTCCATCAAAGCAATTTCTATAATCAAAATAAGCTGTAACTCCCGTCGGTTTTCTTAAAATTTAAAAGACTATTTTAGTACTTATATATAAAACGTTTCAATTTAGTGTATTTTAAGTTTAAATAAAGCACTATATTGTTAATAAATTATGTTATAAAAATAAATAATAAATTGTGGCTGGGATTTAATGCTCGAAAAATGCCCTAAAAAATTCTGAATAACGCATTAAAATAATGCACTACATTTTAGATTCTGAGTGGAACGATGAATGTATTGATTTTACAATGATGTGTGTTTTTTTATTTTTGTGTCTGTGTACACGATAAGTAGTCGAAATAATGCTTCGATTATCAACTTCAGTATCTTGTTCGATTGGAAAGTGAATATCGTTGGTGCATCGGGTAGGTCAAAATTTAAAATTCCCTGTAATTTTCAAAAGCACCGTGAAAAACGAAAGAAAAATTAAGGAAAAACGGGAATTTTTACACAAAATCGATTTTTCACAAAATTGAATTTGGTTTTTGGTGTAACTTTAAAACAAATGACCGTAGATAGATGAAATTTTCAATGGTTGTTTATATTTTCATTTTCTATACATGATAACATTTTCAAAATATTTTGATTTGTTTTGAGCTGTTTACGGACAATTTCAGTTTCCAATTTAATTAGTTTTTTTTTCTATGAATGTCAATAAAACTTTATTTGTTGAGTAAAAATACTTGAAAATTTAATACAAGGCTCCTACTATATTGTTACATTGAAATTTAAAAAATATTAAAAATCCTTAGTCACAGTTTTTTTTTATTGGCATTTAAAGTTCAAAAATTGACACTATATGTAAAAATCACGAAAATTAGCAAATTATGTTTAGTTAAGAATTCGTAAAAATGTTTCTTTTTAAATCTAAGATTTTAAAATGTAATGCAAGATTCCTTATAGGATAATCTACCTTTATCAAAAAAAAAAATGTCTATAAGAAACTCAAATTAAATTTGTATGAGCGTTTCAAATTCATATTTTTACAACATTCGATATTCACTCGATTTCTTACGTAACGATTTTCTTATTTTGTTGTAATTAAAAAACAAGAGACTGTAGAAACTTGAAAATTTCACTGAATGTTTATATTAGCATTTTCTACATACGATAAAATTTTGAAAATAATTTGACTCTTTTTCAGCTGTTTACGGACATTGTAAGTTTTCAATTTTTTAAATTTTTTTTTCTATAAATATCAATAAAATTTTATTTGTTTGGTAAAAATGCGTGAAAATTTAATGCAAGGCTCCTGATATATTGTTACAATAGCAATTGTAAAATATTAAAAAGACATAGGCACAAATTTTTTTTATAAGCATTTGAAGTTGAAATTTTGACAACATTTGTCAAATTTAAAATTGAATAATTATTTTGTAGTTAAAAATGTATAAAATGTTCAACTTTTATATCTAAGGATTGAAAATTTAAAACAAGATTCCACGTAAATATTTAATTATGTTACCAAAAATTCTAAGAAATACATAAGCACAGTTTATTTTTATAGTAATTTTAATTTCAAATTTGGACGAAATTACATATTAAAAAACCTGGAATAACTATTTTAGTTATTTTGTTGTGATTGTATAATATTATTTGTGGGTACTTGAAACTTCTAAAGTATACTATTATATATCTATGATAGTATCACGGTTTATTGTTGATGTATAACGCGTTACCTAATGGATATTGTGATATGATTAATTTGGAATTTATTATTGATACCTACCTATAATAGATAAATTTTTTTTTAATACTATAGATAAGTATACCTATAATAAGTATGTCTAATACCCAGACTGACAAACTGTTTCCGCTCAGAATCGTTTTTCTTATACAGTGATATTATATCATTGAATTCAAATTTAATACTATCCATTATACAGTGACCCACTTGTAACCTACTGTACAGCAGAGCGACATCCACTTACCCACCTTTTTTATTTTAATAATCATGATATAAATTTGGCACAGTTATAATATACATTTTAAAGGTTTGTAAAAAAGTTTTACAGATAGCACTGACCACCTTAGACTTCTATAAAATCTGGAAAAGCAATAATTTCAAGAAATTGTTATTTTGTTTTTTTTTATAGGTTTAGATCATAATCGTTTTATTTACATGCACACATTATAGTTATGGTTTGGTAAATTTACCTATACACAAATCATGTAAAAGCATCTGAAAATCTTAAAATAAAATTTCCAATTCAAATTTTGGGTTCAAAAAATTCAAAAATGTTTAAAAGACACAAAAATGCACTAAAAAATGAAAAAAAGACCTCGGAATGTAAAACCGCCAACAAATTCAAAAAAATGCAATATAAAACTATTTATTCTGGTTCATAAATACAGTAAACGTGCATCTAATAAAACAAGCGTCGCGTACCTAAATTATTCTGGAAACAATGCAAAGTGCATCGAAATTCCAGCCTTTAATTATTATTAATGAAGCGATAAAAATGACCCATTACAGAAGCCGTGAATGGGTCGAATAAAACACATTATGGAAAATGGGTAGAAACTGTTTAAAAATTAAACAATTCATAGGTAGGTAGTTGTTTTTTTCTTTAGTATATCATTAATTATTAAGTGTGCAACATAAAACTGTCTTAATAAATTAAAATAAAATAAAATATGTGTGTATAGTTATATAATTTAATGGGTCCGATGCAACAACCGTTACACTCCATTTTCACGAGTTTTGTAAGTTTTAAAAATAAACGAAATTTATTATAACAATTTTATTTGTACCATGTATTTATTAAATGTATAAATTTTATCGTATAGAATTAAAGTATAAAAAAAAGTGGGCAAGTGGGTGTGGCAAGTGAGATTTTACTTCTGACACCCCAAAATACCAACTAACTCCCTTTCTTAACAGAAAAGGTCTGGAGAAAAAAATCTAAGCACTTATACTGTCTTAAAATTTGATGACTTATACAAAAAAAATTAAAAAAAAAAAACACACATCATTGTAAAATCAATACATTTATCGTTCAAAATTAAAAGTACGTTTAAAACGTTTGCACTTCATTCCTGAGAATGATTTAAAAGTGCACTGGTCGTTGCTCTAATATCTCCTGTTAAAAGTTCAAACATTAATTGAGAACTAAACATGAAAAACTGATTTAAATGTACTGCGTGTTGGATAATTTTATATGAAAAAAAAAAAAAACAAGAAATCATATAATTATAATTATTTTTAAACGTTACACTACAAAAAGGGTATAATAATATTATGATGGTTAAAGATAACGATTAAACGTTGGATAATGTGAGGAAAAAATACGTTTCTTTGAGTAAACAACTTAAGAATATTATTATATGATTATAAAAACGGGTTAATTTTTTTTTTTTTTGTAAATATATATAGTTTTACATTCTAAAGTTACCTACCCAATAACGATGCAGTTTGTCGAAAACTCATGACTACGCATATTACAATATTTTTAATTAGTAAAACTCGAGTTTTTTTTCAAACAATATTTTTATTTATTTTGTGTTGTTGTGAACTCGCGCATTCATAGTTTATGATTTTCCCCCTAAAACGCTGCCCATAACACCATTACCGTTTTTTAAAACAACGAAATATAATGGTAAACAAACAGTTTCATGCACGGCGTGGCAATAATACTGTCCTTTGATGTCTTGCAGTCTGTTGTCAGAGATAATATTAAAACATTTTTTAAATATTTGCTCGTTTGATCGAAATAACAATTTAAAAAAAAAAAAAAACGAGCTGGTCGGATACCTGCAGCGAGAGAAAAATGAATTGTCGTGCACATTATTATAATATGCTTTCGCAGACTCGAATCACAGCTGATAATGTCGCAGGGTAAAAAAACGGTGCTAATTATTATTGTTATCACCACGTCCGTCCGATATGGTTTTAATTGCCAGACGAATATTTCTAACCTACCTATACCTGTGCCTACCTATGTACGGGTGTGCGGGCGGTTCCATTTTCCTCCAAAAACGAGATACCGTTTTCCTCCACTATCCATTTTCCACCACAAAAAAAAAAAAAAATGTTGGATTCCATTTTCGTCCACATTATTTTCGACTAAAATCACGTCTATTCTCCTCCAATATTTTAGCCACTGTTGTAGGATTACGTCCCGTATTATAAAGATAGAATATGGCTAGGATCACATTTTGCGCATATCGGTTGACGATTACATTCTGGTATCGACTATCTATATCAGCTATCGATCAAGCCCAATAAAGAATTTTTTTTTGTTTTCGTTATGGGTAAATTATTTATACCGACTATTTGATTATTTTATTTATTATTTATGATTCGGGAGGAAAACGGCATCTCCTTTTTGCAGGAGAAAAATGGCTACAGCCTATAAAATAGATGTGATATTGGACGTAGCATATGTATTATTATGTATTATTTTGATAAATGGGTTGGATTTTATATAAGATCGCGGAAAAAATTATATTTATGTAAGGACTTGCAAAAAAGTTTCGTACCTATGTTAGTTCCTATTACAGTATGTAATCGTTTTATTTATGATTATTGGAATGACCTAGGTAGGCACGTATTCAATTATTTTAACTCTTGTTTGTAGAACGAAATACAATATTATAATATTTTATGCGTTTAAGTGATGTCAAAGATCGGTTTAATGATCTGATAAAAAAAAACATCAAAATATAAATAATTGAGAAAAGCGGGTAAATGGATGTCGCTCTGCTGTACAGTAGGTTACAAGCGGGTCACTGTATAATGGATTGTGTTAAATTTGTTAACTAATTTAGTTTAGTGGAGTGGGATGTCCATTTCCGGTGCCCCATCTATTATAGTTGGCGTTTATTTATTATTAGAATTCGTATGTCGCCTAACGAATAGATTGTTTTTTATTTTTCGCACAAACGAATAATTAACACTCCGAGAAAATACATTTCACGAAATGTTCAAACGAAACCCTACTTGCACATATTTCACCTAATTTGCAAACATGAACTTACCGTTACGCGGAAAATAATAGGACCAACCAATGACGTATAATATTATTGTTCGTAAATAAGTCTACACAATAATATACATAATATGATATATGTGCAGCGAGCGTACGTAATATTACGACGGTATTGTGTGATGGTGCAGCCATATAATATTATTATTACGATAATTGGGACTTTGAATATGTTCAGTTACAGTTGCCGCAATAGCAAAGCTCATTTTTTTCAACTTTTTAGTAAACCTTATTAGCTTTCTTAGAAAGTCTCAATAATTATGCGCAACAATATACAACTAACGACGACTTTTGTAATTTAAAAAAATATCGTTTTCCCTCTTTAGCATAATTAATTGTTTGACAGGAGACTATTGTGACTTGTCACTGTTTGACAATATTTCCGTCTGTCAATAAAAAAAAAAAAATCCTTCACACAATGCCGTGTAAGCTCGGTAAATATTTCGGTAAACGTACCAACTGTTTTTGCAAGTGAATATTTTTTTAATATAGAATAAAATCAACACGTGACGCCTCAAATCAAACGTCTTGACGAGGCGAATATTCGCATAACACATCAATAGAATGTAAAGATATATATAACCTCCGAAAGTTCAACACGCCCACAACTAAACCGATATAAATAGTGTTATTACAGAAATTTGATGTAAACAGTACCAAAAGAAGAATAAAAATTCACCTTGTTTCGATCAACTTATATTAGTTTTGAAAAGATGAGCGTATTCGTTAGTCTATTTTCTAGGTTTTCTTGGAAATAGATTTACGACTTTAATTTCAGTTAATATAATATTATGATGCATAGTAAGTTTATATTTTTATCAAAATAAACTTGGAATCGACTTAGTTGTAGATAGCGACGAAATGAAAAATATGAGAAACCACTTCCGAGCAAACTTGGAAAAGAGGAATAAAAACTAAATTTACTTTTCAAACTTGAAATCGTGCTACTGGAAGTATGTTTAATTTTCTTTCGATTATTGAGCTAAATGCATGGAAATAATGGTTGGCCCAGCCCCCTTAACGCGGCGCGGCTGTGGTGTTGTGGATAAATCATAAAAATCAATCGACAATCACAGTGAACTACGATTTATGAAGATAGTCCACAAAGTGTTATATTATTTTAAGATACTGAAATAGTTGTTGTATATACACAGTGCACATCGTACACACACGCTACGCCACCGGTGTAAGTACCTACATCCGTACATCCGGGTAGGTATCATATTAAACGAGTAGGTATATTAAGTATTTCCGTGCCATGAAATATGAACACTTCTAAATAATTTTATATGAACGCAATATAAAATTTACCCGTGCAGTGTGTAGTCAAGTGCCTTATTAATCGGGAGCACAGGATGCAGATGAGTAGAAAATCAGAAATGCAAAGACCCAGCACGTTATTCTCACACAGCTTTCAATTTACGATAACGATGATGATCGACGACTTCCGAAGAAATTGATAACACATAGTCAAAATTACGTATATTATTTTCGTATTGCATCTATGTATATCTATTCGTATTTTATATCAATATATATATATATATATATATATATAAACAATTCAAATAATAAAATATTATTGTTAATCATATAATATGGGATAGACTATAATACAAGAGTCGAGAGCTCAAAATAGTTTTATGTGATTTATATAATATTATGGACACTATAATTTACACTGGAATCGGTCGTTATGAAAATGTGTTGGTCAGTGGCACGATCACCCACCACTGGGTAGCATTCAAATACCACTGAGGGGCACTAGTGGCACGTACTTTGTATGTTAAAATATGTTCCGAAATGTATGCGTACACTACTAAAATATATATTTATATAGCTGTATACATTTATGATTGTCATGCTATTAAGTAAACGATAAAAATAAACGTTAGGTACCATAATTATACAAATTCGTGAAATAGAGGTAAAGACGAGTTTGGTGGGGGTGTGCGTAACAAAGATATCAAATTTTACCAATTTTACTGAACTGATGGCACCTAGACATTTTTCTCCGTAAAATGCCAAAAAAAAATGAAAAAAAATGTGCGTACATTTCACGTTGCTGCAGTTTATGCATTGCTTACTAGTTTTCACGCTGACTACAGGGGCGTAGCCAGGAGGTCGGTGGTAAAAGGGACTAAACCATGGATGGTGAACCATTCCGTACCAATGTGTCGAATAAAAATGTTGGTTGGATTTTTTTTTGGCCTGCGTGCCAACTAATTTGACGACCCTTTTTGTAAACTTAAAAATTCCTTCATCCTCGGCTTGAACGATAAAAACACAAGTTGAGTGTATCACTAAAACAGCGTGCACGTGCCATAAGTTCGCCATCTCTTGGCTATACCCTACCTCCCTCGTCGGCTGTATTAATTTTAGCCGTTAATACTATTGATATAATATTGCATTAGGTAAATGTACTTGAAAACTACTTAAACATAACAATTTAACAAATATTGAAATAGTTATATTGTGTAGTATTAACACTTGTCTGCAGTAATCCGTATCAAACCTTTAATATTTATTGTGGACACAGACTTTTATATACCTAATGCAAAATATTATATATATAATATTATATAAGTGTGCGATTGTGAATGCCTTTTTATATCGTTAACGGTATATGGTCAGTAAACCACACGAACCGCGGTGGTTAATAGACCGATAGTAAGGTACTATAAGGTACTACCGCGGATGTGTATGGGCCTACCTATACCTTAAGTCAGCGACTTTTTCCCATCGTGGCACATCATTATTAGTTATATTGTAAGTCACGGCACACTTTGGATAGATAAATATTATCTACTTATCGAATAATACGTATACAATGATGTCGGGTATTATGGTTAATATGTAATAATATTATTATCTATCGATAGCTGTGCTTGTATACAGAGTGTAACAGAAAGAACTGACAAAAAAAAAAAAAAATAAAAAAAATATGCTACTTAATTTTATGACAAAAATTGATAAAATTATAGGATAAGTAAATAGTTTTAGAAATATACCCATGTTAGCTAATTTCCAAAAATAATATTTTTAAAAAAGTTATAGCGTTCCAAATTAATTTAATCAAAAAAATATTGATATTTAAAAAAATTCTAAAAAATAAACTACTTGATTTATATACCTAAATGTTTTTACCATCCAAACAGTTCTTATAATCAGATTCACAAATTGGCTATTTTGAATTTATTCAAAAAAATTTAAATCAAATTTTTCATTTTTCATTTTCGGTATTAAAAAATAAAAATATTTTTTTTTTTTTATTACACGTGTAGCGCAAGTGGCTATAAGTTATATATAAAAAAAAAATTAAAATATTGACTAAAACAAAAGTTATTCCAAAAGTCAGTTCAATCTGTTACATCCTGTATACATATCGCAGAACTTTTCCGTGTGTTATGTCTTTTCAAAATTAAATGATAATTCGTAATTATTTAAATTTTAGTTTCACTTTCTGTGGACCGGAAACTATATTCCTATTCCTATCAGTGTTTGGTATGTGGAGAAAAACTTAGTAACGAATGTTTGGTAGGTACCTAGTAAATTAAAAAGGCATTTTACTACTAAACACGGTCATTTGTTAAATAAAGACAAAACTTATTTTACCCTGAGGCTTAAGGTGTATAATTATAGCGATTTTTCAAAAAGTGTTAGCGAATGGGATGTTTAATGGGGAATTTTTTTTTCAGCGGTTCTACACCAATGACTGACTGTTTTTAGACTTAAATAATATCCAGAGCTGTGCATAGGTACTTGAACAAATCGCATACTTTTGTTAAACATATAGATTTGAAAGTTTGAAACGTATAATGATATAATTTAACAGCAAACTCATTTTTGAAACATTTGTTTTGCATTTCTCGACAATTTGTGGTGAATTTTTTTCTGAACTTATTGCACTTTGAGCTACTTTTTTAGAGATTGCATTTCTTGAGGTTTTATACTATGTAGATACTATACATTGGTATATACCTATAAGTTATAGTGCGTTAATAATTCAAAGCCCTAACAACAATAATATCGCCGTTTTTATCGTCTACCCGTGGTACGCCCGTATAACACCCATCCAACACCGACATACCGATTTGAGCCCCCCCCTCTATTAAACAATGGACCGTACAAAGTGATTACCGCCGTTTACCACATCGAATACCTCTGCCCACGACGCATACGGTCGTACCAGCAATACCGATAATATTAGTTTATTAATAGTATAAGGATTTGTGTCTGAAATCACCCGATTTACATCAGGTCACTTGCGTCCTGGAGCTGTTGCGCGTTGCAGTTGACGGTTGCCTCAGACCTCACAGTTTGCTGAATATTATTTCCCAGCCAAAGCAGGTAATTTATTAATTTTTATAATTTATATTAATATAATAATATAAATACAATCAGAATTAATTGTTTATTTCAAAATCGTTTTACGTTTTGTCGTTTATATTTGAAACGTCCACTGCCGATCGCCGATGTCAACACATATAGTTGACGTTCGCGATCTAACTACGGCGACCGACGTCAACACGTCGGCGCGTTCTTGGCGCCATCCATTGTTTGATCTATCCGCATGTACGTTTACGTATTCGTTGTGTTTTGGTTTTTTTTGTATTCCTCTGATATTGACATCATAGATGTCGTTTTCGATCCTTTATACTCGTCGGGAACAGACTAACACCGCGTAGGAAACGATTAAATTTACTTCAATTTTAAAAAATAATATTTAAAAGTATTTTATTAATATACGCCCATATATTGTATTTGGTTTTTTCGGTAAAGCACGATTGAGCATAAAACGATTGAGCATAGAATATTTTATGCAATGTTGCCAAATTCACGTTGCCAAAATTTTGTAATTTATTATTTTCACGTATTATTACACCAATTATCATGATATCTGACGCGAGCCGTCAGTCGAGCCCCTCAGCTTTATCGACAATGTTATCAATCGATAAATTAGTTCCGGACTACTATTGAGACTATTATAATTATTGACTTATAAATATTTTGATTTTATTATTTCCATAAGTCATAACTGTTATTATTATTATGATTATTTCATTATTAGCCAAAAGATCTGTATACACTGTATACACTGTATTATAATGTGACTAGGTATATTACATATTGACTATGAAAACATGATATTTTTTTGCCATGTTATATTTTGAATCATTATAATTATTTAAATAAATATTTTTTATATAATACGCAGTTCAAAATTGAAAATGGCAACGTTGCAGAGTATTTTATGCTCGATCGTGTTGGTTTGGTCTTTTGTATTTCGATTTCTTTTGATACGCTGACAATTTATGCTCAATCGTGTCTCAGCCGGTTTTTTACGCGTTACCCTATTGCTAATAATTTGTATTAAAACAAAGGTATCGGTTCCGGTTCCGGTTCCTTTAGGTCCGGATCCAGTCCCCGCAGCACTTAAGACTTATACACATTGTAGGTGTAATAATATTACATGGAGCTACATTGTAGTGCGCTAATAACTCACTGCAGCCCTCATGACGATAATATTGTAATTTTTATCGTTTAGCCGGTACGCCTATATAATAGTATATAATACGCGACACCGTGCCTAGGTATGGGGTATGCCTACCTTAAGTATTTATTACGTGTCCGGCCCATCGTTTTTGACACGCGCGTGATATATTATACGCGGCGGCGTCACGTGCTCGTTACCGGTCCGCTGCAGGACAGGGTCGGAGAGTGTCGGTAATAAAATTGAAAAAACCGAAAAGCAAAAAAAAAAAAAAGGGTTAATCGCCGCGCTTCCATTAAATCGCATAGTGAGCGACGCTTGGTCGTGGCTGGTATATACAGGTAAGTAAGTACCCATACCCGATACGACCGCGACGACGACGACGACGACGGTAATAACGATATTATACGCATTATATTATTATTAAATTATTGCGTTTCGTCCCGTGGCCCCGGGGTTGTCGGCACCTGGTCATGACTTATTACAAGTACAACACACCTATGATATTATATCGGTCGGCGGCGTTTAAACGCGTACCCACCTATATATTATACATAAACGCTCTCTCGTCGGCTCGTATAACACCGCGATATGTGTGTAAACGATTTCAACCATCCGCCCCTCCTCCCGTGCACGTCGCCTTCGAAGCCACCGGGTGCATCGCCGAAAAATAAATAACGCCGTGCGTACGGGGATGGGTTTTGGGCACTTACTCGATATTTTATTTATTTTTTTTTTTTTATAATAATATATAGGTACCAACACGGTATCTTTCAATAAACGAGAGCACGGCGGCGGCGGAGGCGGTGATGGTTCTCTATGGAAAAAAAAATGAATAAGAATTCGGTCGCGCGCGCGACGCAGATGGTGCCGCGCACATGTCGAACGCACGCGCTCGCGTCGCAACAGTATAATGTTCTATCGTCGCATTATAATAATATATATTGTAATGATACCGTATACCTATACCTGGGTACAGGTAGTGATTACCGCGTCGTTATATTCGCCTCGCGATTCGGTAACAAGGGTACCGATTTCTCGCGCGTACCATATAATAATAACATTACGGATATTCGTGTGCATGCGTGTGCGAGTGCACCGTATTATACCGCGGTAACCGACACGCCTATACCCGAGTATATATATACATATATATATATACATGCGCGAGCACGTAATAATAATATTATAATGTGGTGGACGTGTCGATACACGAGACCGATATATCAAATTATACTTTATGACGACCTGTTGTTCGCCTAATAACAATATGATATATTATCATCGTAATTTGTACGTTTAACGTGTTACAGCAATAATAATATATGCGATTTCGACACTTCGTATATAAGTGGTTACCTCGAGGTAGCACTATACATTTGGTAATAGGTATGATATTATGTACAAAGTGATTCACCGACCGTGATGCGCTCATTTTCTTAGATTTCGAGCGGAGCCGATGGACGTGTTGATTTTACAACGATGTGTGTTTTTTGAATTTTTTTTTTAAATTTTTGTGTCTGTCATCGCACACGATTTTTCTATGAATGTCAATAAAACTTTATTTGTTGGCTAAAAACGCTTGAAAATTTAATACAATGTTACGATGACATTTGAAAAATATTAAAAACCCAGTGTCACAATTTTTTTTTTATGCATTTGAACTTAAAATCTTGACAAAATACGTAAAAATCACAAAAATGTGCAAATTATTTCGAGTCAGAAATTCATAAATACTTTTCTATTTAAATCTAAGATTTTAAACTGCAATACAAGATTCCCTAAAAGCAGGGCCCGGAACTTGATGCATTTGCATCTTATTTTCTAATGCTTACAACGAGGGGCTCGTCTTTACAGAAATTTGATTCATGGAATATATAATTTAATGGTACAATTTTTATTTTGCATTTTTTGAATTTTTAGTGAACTTATTGCTTTACGGTCATTTTTTTAGTATTTTTGGTGCATTTTATTCATTTTTGTACTTTTTTTTTACATTTATTTGCATTTTTATTGTTGAAAGTTACACTTGTCTTATTCGTGACACATTCAGTTTCCATTAGCTTGTCGATTATCAACGTTCATTATCTTTATTGTCTGTTGTCGAAATCTACGATTATTTAGTAGACTGTATGCCGATATTATTTTAGGCTCGATCAATAAAAAAAAATTCCCTAAAGTCGATCGAATTATTTCTAACTTCAAAAAAAATATTTTTGAAGGCTCCTTTGAGCGTAAATATTTTTAAAGAGCTAGAACCTATAATAAATACGATTTGTGACCCATGAACTGTATAAAAAGTACGTATGTATAACTACGTAATTATTCTAAAACCTAAATTTTTAAAAATGTTAAGTCATTATAAAGTAATTTTTGGTAATTTTGTGGTCATTTTTTAAGTCATTTTTGATGTTTATAAGTCATTTTAACGACTTTTTTGTGTGCATTTATTTAAAGTTTTTTTAGGTCATCAAGTCTCTACTTATAAGTTTGTATAATTTTATCAAAAAAACAATGACCATATTTTATTGTAATTCAAAAACAAATAACTGTATATACATAAACATTTTACTAAATGTTTATATTTTCATTTCCTATACCTACACCATACAATTTTGAGCTGTTTAGAAACATTGTTAGTTCTCAATTTTTTTAGTTTTTTTTGTTGACAAATTGGTTTTAAATTTTATGATTAAGTACTTGACTTTATTTTCGATTTAAAAAAAAAAAAACAGTTGGTAATTAAAAGGATATTAAATTTTTTAGAATGATTTTACTCTAAAATTACACAAAAACATGAAATGATTTTGCGTTATGTTTATATTTTGTCCATAGGGCAGACATCTTCTCGAGGGAATAGGTTCAGGGGCGACACAATAACTTCTTTTCTTTTGCAAATGAGAAACAAACTTTTTTGCTGTATAATTTATTTAGAATTAATTTTTTGAAAATGTTAATCCTTTGACGTTTCAAAATTCGTATGAGTGGTTTCCGAGCTATAAAATGTAAGTACTTACTTATTTACTGTTGTCCTCAAGAATGCTTCATAAAGGTAACATTAAAAAATATAGATGTAATGTTTAATTAATTACGTATACTCGGACAACTTTCTACAAAATACAAATAGATTTAAAGATTAAAATTAATTACTGTAGTTATCAAATGTTACATAATATAAGGTTAGTCACAGTTCTCGAAGTGGGGGGGGGGATACGGAGAGATGCCATCCCTCTACTTTTTTGTTAGATGAAGAATAGAATAATGTTTTGATGACATCAGGAAATTTGAATTGTAAGGCATCCCTCCACTTATCTTGAGCCATTTCGACCACTGGTTAGCACCACATATTCAACCTATTATATTATATTTATTAAAATTGTAATAAAAATGTATATCTATAAATTTGAACGAAGAATAACAGTGTTAATTGTTTTGTTGTATTTCAATTTATATTATAATATACTAATACTGATAATATGGATGTCACACCCGCATTATGTGTTGTCTCCGTCTCACAAATGTACAACATGGCAAAAACCGTTTTGCCCGGGACAACTTTTATCTTTCTGTGTTTTTAGTATAGTGGCTTCAAAATTTCTGTACTTGTAGGGTGGAAAATTATCTATGCAACAGCGTGCCCATATTAACATAGATAACATAAATACAATAAAAGTTATACTTTGCTTCTAAACATTTAGTTTTTTTTTTCATTTGCTTATAAAAAATGATTGAATAGTTCTATTCAAAAAAAGCACGCTGTTGCACAGATAAAGTTCTATTCTTTATGTGTTGTAAAAATTTGGTAGTTCTACAACAAATATGGTGCGAGAAAAGTTGTCCTGCGCATAACAGTTTTTGCTATGTTGTTCGTTTGTAAGACGGAGACAACACATGCGGGCGTGACATACTCTTAACTACCTGATGACTCGATATAAAACAATTTATAACTATAAATTAAACTTATTATAACACAGTATATACGTGTGTTCATATTTAAATTTTTTTCGGTGGATTTTTTTCTGGGTTTTTTTCCGTAGTTCATACATCAACATTTGGAGTACCAAAAATGTTATATTTTAATGAAATTTTAAAGTTGAAAAATAAAGGACAATACAATTTCTGAAGTCAGTATAAGTTATTACCATTACAAAGAATCAGACAGTTTAATAACGGACCGCATGAACATAATATTAATCTAAAAATATATTTTCAACACTAATTCACAATCGTTTATTTTAACTGAGACAATTTATGACTTTCAGTCTCACGCTTGAACATGACATAATATTATTGTTTCAAAATTTTTTTTTTTATTTGTAATTAATTTTACAATTTTATATGGGACTGCAACTTTTAACATTAACACGCATTTTTTATGGGTAATTTTTAATTAAAATAATATCCAAAAATATTATGGAGAATATTTTCGTTACAATATTTTTCTAGCGCAAATGACGTGCGCATAATATTTCAGTTGGTCTAGAAAGATCGTCGCAATCGACCGATACCGACCACAGTGCGCTTGCAGGTGAATCACTCTGTACACCGGTGGGGCCGATGTGGGTGCGCACCGCCGACGAAAATATTATATAATATGCTCCCTGCACGTTTATTACCCACCGTACTTAATTCGTTTTCGGTGTGTGAATTCAAATTATGGGTGAAAACGCCGAAAAAATCCGTGTCCGCCGGCGATAAAGCCCGGTGGATTTCAGTTTCACTCGATCTGAGCACGATAGGCGGCCGCGAGCGCCTTTTTGGGTAAACGCCTCGCCACAAGGTGTTACACGGGCTTATTATTGTTTATTTATCGTTTTTTTTTCGTCAAGTAAGTAGGTAGGTAGGTAGGTAGGTAGGTGTCTATACTCTCGTTATTGAAAACTTACGCCGACCGGTAACAGACGAAGGAGAAAATGCCTACGTTTTGGAAAACAAAAAACTATATTATTATTATGATCTACGATACGCGCGCATGCGCACGATATGTGACGAAACGCGGGTAGTCTTCAACTTCATTGGTGCTAATGAAACATGCCATTATTATTAATTGCAGGGCTTGAAAATGGTTTCAAAACCGATTTCGGAAACCGGTACAAACCTTTTTATTATATTAAATTAAAAAAAAATTCTTCATTAGGCTCAATCGATAGCTGATTAGATACCTAGCAGAATGATACCAGAATGTAATCACTATAATCATCGACCAGTATAAGCGTAAAAATGTGATCTTAGCCTAACTCTATTTTTATAATACGGAACGTAATACTACAACACTGGCTAAAACATTGGAGGAAAATAGACATAATTTTAGTCGAAAATAATGTGGAGGAAAATGGAACGCAACCTTTTTTTTTTTTTGTTGTGGAAAATGGATAGTAGAGGAAAACGGTATCTCTTTTTTGGAGGAAAGTGGAACCGCCCATTTTAAGTTGTGGAAAACTATTTTTAAGGACAAACAATATTCTTCTTAGCATAGACATAGAAATGTTATGCCATTTTAACAAAGAAACCATTCCTAATAATTAATCTGAATTAGACGAATGAATAAATTTTTTAATTGTTAATATTTTGCAGTGAAAAACGGGAGTTGTCATTCGAAAATCCGAAACTTGTGTCGCCACCGGGCAGAGTAATATCAGAGTACAGAAAACATCTAGAATTTGAAAATATGGTAAGATTTGAGCATGCTTCAAAATTCAAAGAACCAGAATTTGAACAAATCAATTATTATTATAAAGGGAAAGAAACGTGGACGGATCGGGGCTGCACGGTGTTCTTCGGCGGCGCCTGATAACTATGCGCACGTTATCGTAATTTACAACCCGAGCACAAACACTTGTTGTTATAGTGGTGTATAATATACCTCCTTACCGCGCGTGCGGTATGCGGTATATCATTATATTACCTATATCGGTGTGCGCGCTCGTCCCACTGGATGGCGCGGTAACAATAATTATAATAAGCAGTAGGTGTACGATATCACACCCATCATGCAAGTGAGTGTAATAGAGATGACCGTAATAGGTGTCTAATCTGGGAGGCGCCGGGAGATCATTGATCACAGGTCTTCGCCACCGCTATATATAATATTATTATTATAGGTTCCGCGTACGGTTAGGTTACGAGAAGCGAGGCGATACGCACTGCATTATTATTAATATTATTATTATTATTTATATGAAGACCTTTCCGCGGCTGCAGTACCTATATTATATTTGGCGAGAACCGTTACACACCTTGTAATTATTAATTTAACGACGGGTCGCTGTTGAACCCCCTTCCCCCCCCCCCGCTCCGCGAGGGTGCAGATGCGACATGGTGTCGGACGGATCGTAAATTATTGTTACCGAATGTTTCCCCTCCACCCCTCGTCGCATCCGACGTTTATTGAGGGCGTGTTGTGCAGTGCAGAATAGCTGGTGGGTAGGTATACGTTTACCGGGTAATAGGTATAGGCACTTACCGTATATGCACCTATGCTGCCGCTGCGGCTACGAAATTAATTCGTCGAGTCCTTAATTGACTATTATAGTCGGCGCGCCACGCGTTCATAATTATTTTTTGTTGTTGTTGTCGTATACGACTATTTTTCACTATGTCGATCCGACTTCGTCGCGTTTCGGGAAAAATGCAGCTGCAGCCGATGATATTATAACATTATTTTTATTACGACACGCGGGACATACCCAAATCAATAAAATGTAGTAAATGCATACGAAATATAGTACATTGGTGCGAAATAATTAAACCAATAGAGTTGATGGATTCTTATTCGCCACTTGAACTCATCAATTTTTAGGGCTAAGAGGTTCTATGCGTTTGCATGTTTTTTCCTCGAGTCTAAATCGATCGGTTGTCAGATACGTCCACGATTTGGATTATTTTCGATTAAATGGAACAATTTTTTCAATTTTAAATTTTTGCATATTTTGAACATAATGCATATTATAATTGCATCGTTGCGTTTTCGGAAAAATGCAGCTGCAGCTGATGACAATATTAATTTCATTACGACACGCGTCCAAATTGATCGGTTGTCAGATATGTCCACGAATTTGATTTTTCTCGATGATTAAACAGAATAATTTTTTTATTTAATATTTTTTAACGTTTTGAACATACTGTATGAAATGGCATAATTTGATAATTGAAAATTATATGCATTTTCAATTGTATTATTTAATGAAGGTCTATATAATTATTGGATTATTTGCTTAACTGTCGTAAATTAAAGTTAACTTAACGGTTTAACTTAATTTTAACTTTTAAACTCGTTAATGCCCGACCTTGCCTAAATAAATAAAATATAGTAACATTTAATACATACGAAATTTGATGGATTCTTATTCGCTACTTAAACTCAAAAAATTTTAGGGCTAAGACTTCTATGCGTTTGCATGATTTTTTCTTCGAGTCCAAATTGATCGGTTGTCTGATATGTCCACGATTTGGATTATTCTCGATTAAATGCAATAACTTTTTTATTTCATATTTTTGCAACATTTTAAACATAACAATGCATACAATTGCATAATTTTATATTTGAAAATCGCATGCCTTTTTAATGGTATTATTTAATGAAGGCCTATAATTATTGGGTTATTTGCTTAACCATCGTAAATTTACCCAACCGAACGGAATTAGTTCTAACGGGGAACTACAGGTATTATTCAGAAAACCAAGTATAATAGTGGAAATACGACACAAGAGTCCGAGTTGGCTTGGTCACGTACTAAGGGCTAAATCAATAACAAACTGGACCCCGTTCGGAAGGATACCAATTGGGGGACCGAAACAGAGACGGTTTGACAAAAGGAACTAAGCCAACTAGGGTTAGACAATATTAATGAATTAGCTCTAGGTAGAGACGGTTGGGAATTATTTTGTTTTGCGACCATAGTCCTTAATGTGCAATAGTCCCTAAAGCCAGAAGAAGAAGGAATTTACTATCTAATCTTGTCTTGGTCAGACGACCGATAGGATAACCTATACATTATTCTTGTTTTTTACGACAAGTTTTACTCGATATAAATCCATCCTTCGTTTCAATCGTTAGTCAACATTTGAAAGGACATCATATATTATCATTCCAACAATATTCTATGCAATAATAAGTGCTTATAATAAATAATAGTTCTTTATAAAAAATAAATAATAATCAATTATATTTGTTTCTGGTTCAATTAGTTTTTTATTTTTATGTAAAAAAATATTAAATGTCATGCGGAAATAAAAGAAAATAATTGTTTTTGCATATTTTGCATATGTATTGGTTAGTAAAACGCATGTTTTAAAATTGTTTATTACATTCCATCCCGACTCGTCATTCTACAATAGGGTGATTTTTTGAATAATTGGTATTGGATATAGGTAAAGCAAAACAAGTAGGTACATGATATTGTGTTGGAACTTTAAAGTTAATTGTCGTGTCAACAATTCAGGAAAATCAATAACACCATCATCGATATGACGTCATTGTTTAATTATCTTCAAGCCTTCTGTCAGCTAACGTTCTGAGGCCAAGTCCAGAGTGCCTAACTACAGAATAATATAGTCATGGAGTGGGTTATCAATTTATTTTTAATTTATACGCGACAAATTTAAATTGCCCACATAATAGGGTTCTTTATTGTTTCTCCACTACAGCTGCTGTTATAACAGTTTCTGAGGAACCAATATATGTAGATTAGATTTTGTTATGTAGAAAAAAAACTAAAAAAATTTTAAATTTTAAATGTCTACGAATAGCTCAAACGAGCAAAACTGTTTTGAAAATTGTATACGGTGCGTATAAAATGCCTAAATATGAATTCGGTGGAAATGTTATTTTTTCAATTTTATTGTGATTTTGTTGAACTTACTCATTTATAAAAAAAATCTTAATACCATAAACAATTATGCTTATAGTGGAAGTTTAGACTTATAAATAAGATTTAAATATTATTCAAGATAAAAATATTATGAAAATAAACGTTAAATGTTATAATAATATATTATTGTATAGTTTTATTTAAAGCACACTGGGAAGTAGGAATGGTGAAGTAAAAAAAAAAAATAATAATAAATTAATAACAATCGATTGAAAATATTTATAACTATTCGTAATTTTTTAGTGATTTTTTTTTTGATTTTCAAGTGCAACTTTAGGTATTTTTTAGTGCAACATTGCAGTCGACTTTATCAGTTTTTACTACAATAACGTCGGTGCCCAAAATTAGTAAAAATCGTACAACTAGTGCGTTATAGCTGGTGTATACGATTTATATAGTTTTAATGTAATATACATGTCACACGCGGTCTAAAAGTCAATAATCGTATCGTACGGTGCTCGGCAATGGGTAGACTTACATAACAATATAGAAAAACGCCCACAAAGGATACTATGGTTTTCAATTAGACCGGAAGTGTATTTTATTGTTATTAAATTCGGGCAAAAACGACGACGACTGTATAAATATTCCACAACTGAATAGCGCGAGTCTTAACGTACATATAACCTATATGTATAGGATTCTGAATTTGAAGTATTTCATTTGAAATTTTCCAATTGAAATGATACAAAGTCAAAATTTTCACTCTTCTTGAAACATTTCAATGAAATAATGAAAAATATTTTTTCTCCTTTTAAACGTGTTCGGTTATAGACGATTAGAAACAATAATATATTGATTACTTAGAAATAAAGAAAAACATATTATTTTTCGTTGATTTATCATTTCATATTTGTATATTCTATATATTATGTAGTGCTGAAAAATATGTTTGGCATTATTTTGAGAATAAAAACATTTTTTATATGAGTTTTTAAAATATTGTTGTCAGCGATCCAAAAGATAATGCTTTGAAATGAAGTTGAAGTCGATATTCCAACAGTGAATGAAATAATAGGTAGTGCATTTTCAGTAATATTATTGTAAAGTGTACAAAAGTCGTATTAATATATGTGTGAGTATGTGCCTGAGTGATGTGAAGGTGCTCTGGACTCATTATTTAATCCTTAGATCATAAATTTTTGTGTAATATTGTAGAAGGTCAAGAATCACGACTATTGAGAGTGGTTTATGTCAATATAACATTTCAAATATAATAGAATTTAATTATAATATGGTATAGTATAATAATATGCATTCGCAGAACCGTTGCTCTCAACAATACGTTACCGTGTTAAGTATTGTTATTATAGATTTGTTTTATAACTCAGGTATAAATTATTTGCAAATATGTTACAATATATTTTCTTTGTTTCTTACATTTTCCAACTTTTAAAAATGTTCACTTGGAGTATAGTTGACGACTACAATCTCTCAGACACATAACAAACATCAATTTTATTTTAATATGTTTTTCTTTATTTCTAAGTAACCAATATATTGTTTCTAATCATCTATAACCGAACACGTTTAAAAGGAGAAAAAATATTTTTCATTATTTCATTGAAATATTTCAAGAAGAGTGAAAATTTTGACTTTGTATCATTTCAATTGGAAAATTTCAAATGAAATACTTCAAATTCAGAATCCTATACATATAGGTTATATGTATATGTATTTTCCGTGAAATATTTCAGTAAAAATGAATTTCACGAAATTTTAAAACCCTAAACCTATGTAACGACGATCGTTACTATTCCGACGATCATATTATAATAATATAACTAGTTAGATAGTTATATATCGAACGTTTCGATGAAAAATTCACCGTGACAATCGATATCTGCAAGACGTATAATAATAATAATAATAATAATAATAATAATAATAATAATATGGTATATGCGCGTTTGACACGGAAGCGGATTCGGAAGTAAACTGCAATATTAAATGGACGAACGGCGGCGGCGGCGGCGTGTGACCAATATATCCATTTTTAATGTACAGGGTGATTTTTTAACCATGCCCAACCCATTTTTCCTTTTAATATTAAACTTGTCCGAATTCTGATTTTTTAGCCAGAGTACCTGCACATAAACACCAAGTTTTCGAATTTCTGACGTATTTTGTCGCGCTGCTTACCGTTAAGCAGTGTCCCGTGCCAATACAGACTTCTATTTTTCAAAAGAGAACAACAATCTCTCTCCCCCCCCCCCCCACAACCACTTTATTCCTAATTATTTAACCGTCGATTTTCTTGAACAATTTTATGTATCCAAATGAGAATTACGAGTTATAAAAACATTTATACACTAGCATATTATGTGGAAAAACGCGGAACCTATTTTATGTTATAATAATATTATATTATTGACTATATAGTTATTGGTTATAAACTGAAGTATACAAGGTGTAACAGAAAGACCCGACGAAAAAAAAAATTATGGTACTTAAACCGTATGACAAAAATTGTTAAAATTTTATGATAAGTAAATAATTCAAGAAATATTCTCATGTCAGCAAATTCACAAAAAAAAAAACTATTTTGAAAAAAGTTATTGCGTTTCAAATTCATTTAATCAAAAAAATATTGATATTTTGAAAATTTTGAAAAAATAAACGACTTGACTAAATTTTTTTACTATCAAAATTGTTCTTATAATTTGATTCAAAATTGGCTATTTTGACAATATCCAAAAATAATTATATCAAATTTAATTTTTTTTTATTTTCAGTGTTAAGAAATAAAAATTATTTTTTGTATAATATAGGTATGTGTAGCGCAAGTGACTATAAATTATATATATAAAAAAAAAATGTAATATTGATTAGAACAAAAGTTAATCCAAAAGTCAGTTCTATCTGTTACACTCTGTATAGTTGCTGTAAAATGTTGAATAGCTTTTTAGTACAGTCTGCATAATTAATATGACATGATATAAATTATAAATTCTATAATATTTCGCGTTCGTGGTCATTTAAACAAGTAACGACTTTTGACGTGCGTGTGCATATCATACTGTGCTAAACTACTATAAATATTATTATACTATTCACTTGACGAGGCTTGACAATAACGTAAAAAAATATATTGTTTTTTTAAGTCTATATCACTAACGTTGATCACAAACATACTGATTGTAATATTAAAAATATAAAATTAAAATGTAAAGTTATCTAAAAGCTGGCGTTTTACATTGCATTTCTAAATAATTTCCAATACAAATTAACAGACCTTAGTGCAACAACAAGACATCTCCATATTTTGGGCAACATTTTTTTATCATTGCATATTATCAAGAAAAAAACTACAAGGTTTGGTGCAATGACCAGACGAATCCGATTGTTAAATACAAAGATATCATATACATGGAGATGTCCGTTTTTGATTTCAGTGCAACGAGACATACCCGGACACCGGAGATGTCTTGTTGATGGACTAAAATAATTTATTTAGTACCTATACCTATGTATGATACATAATATATTATATAACTTCTAACTACTTCTAGTGCAACAACAAGACATCTCCAAGTTTTATTTTTTGGTTTTGAGATCATACAAATTTGATTTTAGCAATATTTCACCGGCTGCCATATTATATAGGTACTTATACGAATTTAAGTCGGATCTAGATAATATATTTTTTGTTAATTTTCGAAACTATCGTTTAATTTTTTTAATATTTTCAAGTGCTTCGTTGATTATTGGAGATATAAATATATATTGTCGTCGGTCTCGTGTCTTCAATTTAGATTTTTGCCGTAGAAGCGTGTCGTTGAAATATAGCACCTTCAGACCACTACACTGCCACACGACACAAAATTTATCGATTATGTGTTATGACTATATACTTTCGAATAGTAAAAAAATCAGCTCTATAGAATGCGACAAAGGCCACATTCGAAATCATTTTTCGTTTTGCCACAAAAAACACGCAGTGTCGGCATATTGAATTATTCAGTTTTTAGATAATTTTTTAAGGAACAGAGTAACCATATTTACTTTAGTATATTTCATCGAACTCATCCAATTAATCACTGATGTCAAAATTCGAGACCATCTCATCTCGATTCGTTCTCGCGCTAAATAAAATTCATTTTCGTGTGTTGTGTCGGGTGGAAAACAGCAATATTTATTGTTGTGGCGGTTTTGCATTTCATAATATTTTGTGATATTGCACCCTTCCAAGTGGTTATGCAAAAATATAAACTATATTAATATGTTACATGTTATTATTTTTAGTGTCGGATGTTGTCCTATTATAGTACATTAAGTCATATCATGTCTGACTCAAAAACCACTAGCTCAAATTCCGATTCGGATACATCGAAACCGTCGAAAAAAATATCTGCTGAATAAATAAAAAATAAAAATGAAAAGGGGGTTTCTGTTTGAAAAGGTTAAGTCTGTATTTTTCCCCACAGGACCATAATAGTAAGCAAAATATTTCTAGTAGGTATTCGAAAATATGTCCAGCGAGTGTATAACATTATTAAAAAAAAAAAAAGAAAACGTGCAAGTGGATGTCGCTCTGCTGTACGGTAGGTTACAAGTGGGTCAATGTATAATGGCTTGAATTCAATGATATATTATCGCTGTATATATAAGAAAAACGATTCTGAGCGGAGACGGTTGGTCAGTCTGGATATTTTATATTTTAATTATTTATTATAGCCTGTAAGTTAAATTGATATAATAATGTTATAATTTATTATTCGTTTATATGGTGCAGATAATCAAATCTTTAGAAATTAAAATCCCATTTTGAGCGGTTTTTCGCAATTTGTCGGTGGTTTTTCCCGTTGCATTAAATAACTATTGATAAAATCGAAAAATCACCTTTCTACCGTCTCGATCCAATTTGCTTAAAGATAATATTATATTATGTTGAAATCGAAGCACTCCTTCTGGTAGAAATTTCGTATGGATACGGGATAAAAAAAAAAAATAATAACACCGTTTCGAAACCACTGGGTAGCTTCCTCGCTCCGCTCAGAGTCTAAAATTCCAAAATTTGAATAAAATATTCACGATTTAAGCGTGCACAAATAGAGTGATGCTCAAAAAATCACCCTGTATTACAGCTGGTGTGGGCGTGATATTATAACGCGACAGTGGATACGTCGCACGTCAATAAATATTACAGCAGTTCGATGCATATTTGATCGAAAAAATAAATCGACGCTAACAATATATCTATAACACAATGCGCCGCGCAAATTTACTGCATCATGACATCGTGACGTCTGAGTTTAAAATTTGAAACATTTCAGTGCGCATACCTGAATCATACCCGTCTGCAGCCTAACGGTTTTCCATCGGTATGATACGGTGTAATATTAGCTGCTTCATATCTGTCTGAAAACGCGCGTTGCAGTGATTTATTATGGTTTGTATAATATACCAGACGTTTCGGTCAACCGGTAAGAGAAAATCAAATTTGTTGAAAGCGTCTGAATGTTCGTGACAGTTTTCGAAAAATTGAAAATGCGCATTTATATCGATTATTAAAAAGCGTTCGTAATTTTCTTCGGTTCCTGTATAATACGGACGTTGAGCGGTGTACAAATGTTTCCCTACACTTATTGATTTTTTACTATTTTTTTGTCATTTCGCAATTTTTCACCGACTATACTTTTCCATCAGCATACCTACCAGTTATTACAAATTGCATTGTACTTGGTCTTCATAATTAGTAACAATCACGCAAATAATTTTTAATTGACAAACAATATTATGTTTTATTATTCGACGTGCCGGTAAATTATATTTTGATTTCATATTCACAAATTACACATTTTATAAGATATTAAAAAAAAAAAAAAAAATTATGACGAGACTAATATTATAATCACTGTAATTTTTGTAAATCCAAGTGTTCTGTTCGACGTCGCATACTTGCTATTCAAATATAAATACAAAAGTAATACATTTCTTAAGAATATTTGGTTATGATAAATTGATAAATTCTATCGTATGAACACAATAATAGTATATGCTACGTAAACTCACATAATATAGCAGTTACCGGGTTAACGGAAAGGTTATTGAAAAATACACTGCAACCCACCCCTCCCCCCTCACCACACTGGGTTCTCGGAGATGGACGCCCATGATTAGACATCTCTATAGGTAAACGAATAAACAAACACTTTTATTCTGGAACTTCGAGAAATAATTTTTTAAAGAATATTGCCTTTTATGTTTTACACAGTCTTACTTACCCCTCACCCCTCCACCACCGTGCCGATCAAAGATTAATGATCGTAACATTATTGAAAGTGACGCCTTACACCAAAGCGTAAACGAAATTGAACAACATCGAATTGCAGAAATATTGGAAAATCCATTAATTTATTTACAAATCGGCAAGTGCGATCTACAGGGTAGTCGGGAATTCGAACAAAAGCAATATTGTAATAATATCGTTTAGCTTAGACCTACGTCGTCGTAGGTATTTGGCGAACACATCGCGACTACCTATATATAGGTACAACTGATTGCGGTGGTTTCCCGAGACGATTCGAAGTCGTTTCCAATTTTCATCAAAAGTGGGCGGGCAAGTTTTATGCGTACTCAAGTTAGGCCAAGTGGATGCGATATCGTTAAGTCAGAGAAGTCAATACCTTGTCGATAATAATTAATAATTAATTTGACTCGTCAACCCTACATAACCACACGATTTTTTGTATTAAAAAAACTCTTTTTTAAAAATGTTATACCGATTCTTGGAAAAGTGGTTAAAAATATATTTTTAAATACTTGCCGATTTTTTTTTTTTTTTACCAATTGGTGACAGCAGTGTGCATTATTAGCGCGAATTTCATTAAAATAAATTCTTTCCGCTATGAAATCATTCATTATATTTATATATCATATGATATATAGGTGATACGTTAGACTTTATATACTTATAAAGTATATAAATTATATGTTATATTATATTATAACTCAAATTCAAAATAAAATACAACATAATAGTGTACCTAACCTAAAAACTAAGAATCGAAAAATATAAATATTAGAATATAATTTTTAATCGTTATGGTTTCAAATAATAATAAAATATTAAACAATAATGATTTCAGAAATAATTATTTTGAATCCTAGTTTGATTTGTATAGTTTTACTATATACATATCGGTACTGATCAATTGATAAGATAGATGGGTACCTAATGAAATAAAACACTTTAAAATACTTAAAAAAGTTAATTGCACTAAAAATATATTTCAAAATTGCGATGAAAATATATTAAAATAAATTGCAGTATATAATATTATGTTAAAAATGCAATGACCAAATACATTATAGTTATATAATGAAATCATAAAATGTAATATAATTGTGAATTACCAACTTCAACAACATGATGGACGATAACAAATAATAGAAATTATAAAATAGTATAAAAAAAAATATCTGATGTAAAAGTGAATCTAGTTGATACTTTTGGAAGGTCAAAATTCAAAATTGAAAGTAGTTTTAAAAAGCTTTTTGGTAAACAAAAATAATATTTTTATTTTAATGGAACTCAAAAACTATTAATCGTAGATCCTTATAATTGTCCTCAAATTGTATATTATCATTTTCTATAAATTGTTACATTTTTGAAATATTTGACTCTTTTTGAGATAGTTATAGCCTTGAGACATTTTTCAAATTTTGTTAATTTTTTTAAAATTATTCTCGATAAAAACTTTTTAACTTGATAAAAAACTTGAAAATGTAACACTAGGTTCTTTATAAATTTAAATAATGAAAGTTAAAAAATTTTAAAGATACATAACCTCAGGTATTTTGTATATGCATTTAAAGTTATCAAATTTTTTTATCAGTTAGAAATTCATGAAATTAATTCCTTTCATAGCTAATGTTAGAAATGTTGATAGATTATTCCCCACATATTTTTCTATATTAAACAAATAAAAAAAGGTTGCCAAAAGTAACATTAATTTTTTACAAGCGTTTGAATTTAATATTTTTACGATTTTGAATTTTCATCGGTAAATTGACGAATTTTCATCTATCAATTTATGGTAATTTTGTTATAATTCAAAAACAAATAACCGTAGACATTTTAAATTTTTACCAAATTTTAAAATGGCCATTGCTATACATGGACAAATTTTCAAAATGTTTTGACTCTGTCGGATCTATGAATAGCCATGATATTTTTTCAAATTTTTCAAATTACTTTTCAGTTATAAATTCTTAAACGTTTTCATTTTCATACTGAACATGAGACACATTAGTAGAAGGTTTCCAACAAGCTTTTGTACCCCTATCAAAAAGAAAAAGTTCACCGGTGAGTAACGCTATTTGACGACAAGAAATATTTTCGATTTCTGTTAATTTTTTTTTTATAAACTATTAAATTTAATTATATTTTATACAAGTAGGTACCTACGCTAGGCTGACATTACGTCTCCGCTCAGAATCGTTTTTCGCATACAACGATTTATCGTTGAATTCAAAATATATAACACATCCATTACAATGACATGCTCGACAACTACTGTACAGCAGAGCGGTGTCCACTTGTCCACCTTTTCGTACAAATTTCGACTATACATTGTTTTAAATTAAAATCGTTTCTAGTCGTTACATATAGGCATAATATCGGATCAAAATCGGTAGCATGAATTTAAATATTAACTTAGACAAAAATAACTCTTAAAGCATTGAGGTTTTTAAAATGTTTCCTAAAAATCAATAAGCCATCTCAAAATTATTGGTCATACCTAATATACTTGCGGCAGTTTTATAACCTGCGTATTAAATTTCTGATAACTTAATGTTCATGCCGGGTTCTATATGCTGGTATAATATTATGGTATTATACAAACAAAAAATAAAATCCGTATTTTAACATTTCCAGGTACACGTGACGTCCGAACATCCAAATACGCGTTTTTATTCGGTCTCGTGTATTATTAAAATTAATGTCTACGTTTTTGTCGTTTCGGCGGATGGAAATGTAATTAAATTTGTGTTCATAAACATAATAATAATAATAATAATATATAATATGATAATCTAACGGAAACGGAAACGAAATGCTGAAATAATATCAAAGGAGAAATTATAATTATGTTATTATAATCGTCTCTCAGACGATATAATACCGAGCGAAATCCACGCGAATTGAATTGAAGTTGTGACTTTAAAGTGTATAATATTAACTCATTGCTTTCGGGTCGTCTAAGTTTTTTTCTCTCGAAATTCATAAAATATTATGTCGTCGAGAGCGAAAAGATTTAATAACAATGGACAAACAACAATAGCTTATTACAATATTGTATTCCCGATATTGATTTTGAAAATGTTAAGTATATAATATTATAATTTATTTGATTGAAAACAGTTCATGATGTCATTTTGTCAAATATTTGCCTTTTGTATTAAACGCGAAAAGTATCAGTGTACAACAATATCCGTCTCATAAATTGTTATGATGTTATAATACATTTTAAATCCCAACCGAAAAATGTAATAAAAGCTATTAATATGGTAATATTCAATATCCAATACACAAAACAATAATAATATAATATAAAGGTATGCGTATTGTACTCGATTATGTACGTCATGAAGATACGATATTATTGTATTCCGTGTTCGAAAGTCGAAAATATTAAAAGTCGCAAAAGTGTAAGCTCGGAGTAATCGACAGCAGCTCGAAATAAAAACAGTTTTTCAGTAATTTTAAATGTTTTCGTTTCATCTGAACTTTGAGCTAAGTATACCCTAGAGAGCTGGCCGTAATTGTTATTAATTAAAATATCCGTCCTGGCTCGTTTTACTTTCAATTTGTCTTGGTAAAAAATGTTTTAATCGGGGCTTAGCGTAGTGCTAAAAACAAAAACAAATATGCGTGACGATCGACTGAATCTCGGGAAAAAAATTCTCAAACCTATTACCTGATCAACGTTATAATGCGCCCAAGAAATATATAAAAATAATAACAATCGTAATAATGATATTATATTCAGTCAGTGTGGGACATAGTTATAGCGCTCGCAGGTGGTAGTTGTTATCAATAATAATAAAAGGCGGTAAGTGGAGCGTGGTGGACTAAGTCAGCGGTGGTGGAAGTTTGTCATCGGTCCTCGGATAGGACGGTGCATTATTACAGTACCTATTCGATTTGAATGCAATGATTGCATTCGATAACAAACGATTCTGAGAGGACGAAAGAAAATTTATGAACTACAAATATGTATTAACAAGTAACCATTAATCGTATGTAATAACATACTCAGTAGACATTTGGTAATTTTTACATCTTATTCGTTTCTATACGGTGATATACGCAGTGATCGTTGGAAAATTAAATTTCGGAGGTTTTTCTCATGATGTTAAAAAACTATGGAGAAAATCGAAAAATTACCTCTCTAAAGTATCATCGTGATCCAAATCGCTAAAAGACAAGATACTGTATGTTGAAATCGAAGCGCTCTTTCTGGTAGAAATCGTGTTAACCGGATAAAAAAATAATAAACCACTGCCTTCCTCGCTCCTCTCAAAATCTAAAATAAAAAATATAATTTAATATTTGAATGATGATATTTTAATAATAATATACCTCGGTCGGTCGGTATTTTTATTATTTTTTCCAACAACTGTTTTGCAAGCCATCGCTAACTTGGTCTAGCACGTCTATATAAATATATATATATGCGTATTTACCTATATGTTATATGTGCCTAAATTATCTGGAACCGGTACCGAAGTTTTTTGAAACCGAAACTTTTATATTTTTTTTTTAAACCGGAAATTTTTGGAAAACCAGTACCGGAACAGACACCGATAAATTCAAAAAGCTCCAGTCCCTGATTTAGACGTAATCTGAATGTTATCTGACGATTCTCTGCCATTTTTTCTATACGCTTTGATGTATAACTATTTTTTTTTTGGCAACAGTACACTTTCGGATGGCGCCCCTCGGTTTTCCCTTTCTATGCAACCCACACTCGGTCCTTTAAAGTAATATTATTTGAAGAATATCACAAAAACTATTTGCCCAAGTCGAGGCGTCACCGTCCCGTCGCAATATACATGCGCCCCCCCCCCCTCCCACCATATATAATATTATAACTCTTCCGTGTCGATGCATGTAATATTGTGTTTTTCGTTCGACAGCTCGAGAGTAGGTGTATTTTCGAAAAACACGATTCGGCATCCACGCCGGGTACCTGGTACATAATATTGGACCTACGCACATATACCTCCACCGCAGCATTGTTGACGTGCCCGTACGGCGTGGGCGAGAGGGTGAAACGTACCGTTCGCCACACGATTTGGTGACGATAAAATATTATATTATTACGTTGTATTGTTCGGGCTCGAAATGGACAGGTGAAACATCGACTGGTATCATTGTCCGCCGCGCACAATGAGGATTGTTTTTTATCAATACAAGTTTTCGTGTCGGCCCGCTAACGGAATTTCGTCTGGTCGATTTGATACAATGTCGGACGGCCACGACAATAATAATAATAATAATAATAATAATAATGATAATATTATTGTTGTCACACTGCGCGACAGATAAAAGAGAAACAATTGGGAGGTTCGGATTGCGTGTCACTCGGACACGTCTCATATGCGCACACATACCTATACGGGACGGCGTGTAGGTACACTGAATCGATTATCCTGAAAATCAGTTTAAATGTTTTGTTAAGACGATCTGTTACACTGAAGACACACGCACACACACACACACCTATTAAATAACAATAGATAATGACGACGAAATCCACACGAATAGTTTTCAAACAATTGTATTTTAGAGGAAAATGAGTAAACGGGTACAATGTAATAACATTATTATAACGTCGTCGTCAATCATCGGGTTACGTATTTATTTAAATTTTACTCGTATAATTATCATATCTATATCTGTATTGTTTTTGAAAATTCTGCTAAGCGCGTTTTATTTCGATCTCGTCTTCGTTTTTTGTAAATCGATCTAACGGGCGTATGTAATTAGCGCCAAAAACCACACCTCCGAAAAAATATAAACATGTAATCTAAAAATAATTTTGGTGATTTGCACCACTTCGAAATTACTTAATAATCAAGTTCGTTTTAATAGGAAATCGGTAATATTGTAATATTATAAATAAATATTGTATATAAGTATATACGTAGTCTATATGCATAATAAATAAATATATTATTAATATTAGACAGACTGTAAACATCACGATACTGCTGTTCGATATTGTTCGATATTTTGACAACTGATGGTTTTTATTAAGTCAGATATTTAATCGATCTCGTCTCTGTTTATTATTATTAGTAGAACACAACGATATTATATCCGGAACGCGTTGGTGTTACCGTATTTCCGATGCAATATCAGAAAAAATTTATCTGCTGGTAAATTCCAACAATTAAAGTTGAAAGCGTGGCGGAGATTACAATGTATTCCATATTTCGTTTTCTGTTGTGGCGCAAATGACCAAAATGGGTTTTTAAATGCGGCGCAAAACGCACGTTTGATTTTTATATTTCAAATTACATATACGGTCTCAAAATAAACTTACCTATTGGTGCCGCAAATTACAAGTAATTAAATTGGCGCAAAATACCATCTCCCGATTTAATGTACCCAACTCTCCAATGACCACTATATGCTACGTAGTATGGACAGGGCCACTAACTGGTATGGGCTGATGTCACATAATATTATTGTGCACCCCGGGCTGGTTCGAAATAATCCACCTGGCAGAATGTTATTTCTGTTGACGATTTTCTATTAGTACGTCTTCCGTTTAGAACACAATTTGGTAGTGATGGACCGACACGATCCTCGACTAAACCTTAAATACTCACAACTAGGTACTAGGCAGGTAAGGCACGGACAGTGTGTGATTTCGCATTTTTTTTTTTTATGTTACACGGGATATAGATTTTCGAGCGCAAAATGTGATTTGATCATTCACGAGTTTAAATGTTATACAGTTTTTATTTTGCATTTTTGTACTTTTTTGGGTTTCAGGCAACTGTTTAGCACTATATGGGAATTTTTTTATACTCTATTGAAATCTGAGTAGTATTTTTATTTATTTTCATTTGCACCCGATGTATTCTACGGTAGCCACCTTATAAATTCGTAACAGAAATCATATCATAATATTATTCAATATCGTAATTTTTTTAAAGATAGTCTGTTAAATAAATACTCGCCATCGATAGTGAAACCACGTCTTATTTATAATACAAAAAAAAATCTTCGATACCTCTATAGTCATCTCAATCGTTAAACTGAACGATGGTGATGTGATGAGTAGGTAGTACCTATAACCTAAGTATAGTTTTACCTATTTAGTCAGTGTTTTGACTTTTTGGGAGTGCGCATAACGACGTATTTTTACTCACCGTGCAAAAAACGGTTACGATTATTTTAAAGGAATATATTTATACTAAAACAAAAATCATTTTGAGGTCATTTGAAAGTCGGTTTAAGGTTATTTTTTGAAAGAGCTGTCCGACACTACGAAATTGGTAAAAGAACAGAAAACCTCCGACTGAGACCACGTCTTAACGCGGGATATCTCCCTGTCTCCACAACCAACATCCATCCGATTCAGAACACATATTGTTAACACTTCTTTAATGTCTTTATTGTTAAAACTAATGTGAAAACAAAAACAATTTCGAAACAATTTAAATATTAATAAATAAATAAATGCAAAAGGTCAATTTTAGGTTATTTCGGTTTAATTTTTTTTTAGGTTTTTTTTCAGTCATTGAAATCTTAGCCGTACTTATGATAATAGGGCCAGACATTTAATGCATTGTGATCGGGAAATCCCAAGCAAAGTCTTTCAAGTACAAAATACGATTCAACCGCGACGGTCGGTGAGAATTGAAAACTTAAACTCTTATGTGGCACGTCTTAGTATTAATTTTGATAATGGGCGGCACTGCGGTAAAGGAAATGTCATGTACCACCTATTGTGTAATCTGCACCACGCTTTCAATATCAACTGTCGGAATTCGTCTGATGAATTTACCGGATGACACCACAGTCGGGTATGGCTCATATAGAAAACGCGAATAAAATAATAACAGCAACACAAACAACTGTTGGACAATCAATTCCTGATTTTTACGTAATATTATATTGTTAATACTGAAATATAATATATTTTACTCGTTTGTACACAAAGTGTGTCCACCTACAATATTACGAGCAGCTGCCGTTTTAGATTGTTAGCGGTGCGACGATAATGTATTGATTTTGTACAGTGATGTGTGAAAGTGTTTTTTTTTTTTTTTTTGTACCTACAACATGCGACGAGTAATTGAAAGTCGAAATTACGCTTTAATTCTAAACACTTAACATAAGTAATAATATTCAGATGAGACCTGACCGAATTCGATCGCCATGTTGGAAAACAGACTGATGTATAGCGAACACTGATAAGTTGGTATATTATTATATATTACGAACTGCATATAGGTACTAAACGGAAAGACAAACTTTTTAAACTTGCAAAACGTACACATTAAGGCTTGAAATCGAAATAGAATTGTTTGATTTTGATTTCATATCGCGCTTATCGATATAATACTTTTCTGGTTTAAATTTTAAAAAAATATATGCTGAATTCATATAATTTCATGATTTATGACGTATTGTTATTTGTTGCACAGTATCTATAATTAATAGACTTCTGATTTTTAATTGGATTTTAAACATAATTTTTTTTTTTTTTTTGATTTAAAACATCGGTTTTACATTTTCACGATTTCAATTTTGATTTCCACCTACGAGCAGCTAACAAATTACGTATATTATCTTATTACATGTTAATTACATAATATAGGTGTACAAAATATTATAACATAATTATAATCAGTGATGGTCAACCGGGTGGGAGGGGGTGGGATTTGGATGAGGAAGATTGATACCCCCAAAACATTTTTCAATATTAATTATAAAAATTGATATCATTTACGCATATTGTATAATAATGTAATACATTTTTTTCCAATTCTTTTTTTCTAAAAAAACTTAAATTACCAACAATAATGGGTATATTTCCATAGTATATGTCTACATAAATTAAATATTATCAAACAATAAATTAAACAAGCTTGTATATTTAAGAAATACTAAGGTAGGCAGAGGTAATATTATATAAACTAAATAATATGGTGCTCATTGTTATTATTATAATAATATTATGTGCTTTAGGCCGGAATAAAAGACTAAGACGTATTAATGGAAAGCTTTTCTTTACCAAAAGAAACACTCAAATACCTTAATTTTTGTCAACCACTAAGGTCGTAATAATGAAAAACGTATAGTGTTTGCTAGGGCCTATCAAGCCTTAGCAGTTCAATTAATATTGAAACACATAAAACACGTCTTATTATACTTCCGGTTTTGTTCTTTTCACAGTGCTTGGAATGTAAATTTAATGCGTACATTATGTAAATACTATGTATATGGCCAGTTAATTATAATCTCGGCAATGTAGATGTTAACTGCCAAACGAAGACGCTACTCTAAATAATTATCATCAGAAAGTATATAGCTATGCAGCTTTTATATTTTTCACGTGAGAAAATGCCATCTCACGCTAACACGTTAATCGAAAATATTTATTTGATAATCGTGTCTACTATACTACAAATGTATAACACTATAAATCAATAAATTCTATAACGAGGGGGTCGACTTGGAAGTCATCAACGATCGACCATTTGGCCACCCCTGGGCTATAATGGGATAACAATTAGATATATTTTTGAAATAAACGAAGTTCAGACACTCTGTCCATACCTATTAGGGGGTTCTGAATTTGAAATATTCCGAAATTGAAAGTTTCACTCTTCTTGAATTATTTCAATGAAATTATGAAAAATATTTTTTCTTCTTTTGAACGTGTTCGGCTATACCGTTATGGATGATTATTAGGAATAATTTATTGATTACACAGTGAAAACATTGCTAATGAATAACTTACACTTATAAGCCGAGGTTTACGATTTAATTATTATTGCTACAATATGTTTGTGATCAATGGTTATAAATACTCATAATAATTATAAACTTATAAATGAAGTTTGTAACTGCATAACTGCATAAAATATAGTTTAATTGTATTAACTGCAGTATTATATTATCGGTAATCACTTATCATTTAAATCCCTATTGGCTATTAAATTATTATTTTTTTTTTTTTGAGCCAAATTATGGTGACTTGTCGTTATTGTTTTGTGCATTAATTCTTGGAGTTACCATATTTCATTTTTATTTTTCGTGAAAATGAAATGTTTCAAGAAAATAAATTTCATGAAACTTTAAAAACCCAATACCCAAACAATATGAGGTTATTTGCAGTACAATGATAACAATAATAATACAATTATGCATTCCTTTAAGCCGCGGCGGCGACTACCGATCTTTCGCGGACGAATAAACGGTATAGCGGTAACCATTACCCGCACCTAGCTGGCGCGGTAACATCGCGGTAACCCGACGACGACGTGACGATAGGCCCTCGAATGCATTTTTGGAGCGTGCCAACTACAGTCGTCGTCGCGTAAGTATGCGTATACCGCGCGCACTATTATTATATACATATATAGATTTATCGATTCCACGAGGTCATGTTTACCTTATAGGTAGGTACCTATTACGTCTTGTCCCGACAGCAAGTCCATATAATATTTAAGTGCTGCACGAACGACAAAATAAAAAAAACAAAACTAAAGTATATTATATTAGGTATATAATAATATTACACACACACACACACACACACACACACACTGGCCGACCAAATATCGATTTGTCAGTTTTTCCATCGTTAATGTTGCAGCGGGGAATTTATTATTATGTTTGCACTGACCGAAAACTAGGCCAACGTGAAAAACGGTTCGATAAGAATGTAATAAGAAAATTCTTCAAACTTATGATATATAGGCGTACCATTACCTCGGTAATAATAATATGGTTATCAGAAGGGCTCGGATCTTGGTGTGCGTTTCCATATTTTTTTCCAACACGAAATCAAACTTTTGTACATAAATATTCGTTTCGACATAATATCATACTGTCATTCTGTCTCTAAATAAGTCAATTTTTCTCTCGGCTTTTCTATTAATGAAAGTGCTTTTTTATGATAGTTTTTTTTTTCAATTATTCCAGTTGTGTATTTTTAATAATATTATGTTTATTGTGTAACGACAGTATAATTCCACTCGTCAAAAAAACGACGTCGCACAAAAAACTATCTAAAAATGCGTTTATGAGATAAAAACCCTAAAAGAAACGACCTAAACGAATCAACACCGGATTTCTTCTCAGAATTTAAGATAAATTTGTGAATCGATACGTCCAGTGTTTATGCTTTATATTATTTAAAACTGTTTTTCGTAATATTACTAGAAATAGGTTAGAGAACGACCCAAAACATTAAACAATGCCCTGAAATCGTTAAAAAAAAAAAAAAACGCTCTTAAACCTCGAAAAATGCAAGAAATGGCCCGTCGCAGAGAGCTATAGCATCACGTGCACTCGAAAAACATAAATTCCCACACAGAATTTGGGAAATAATCATATTTTGTGAATATTTTGAAGTGCTTGAGTAATGTATAATATGTCACCGTCAATGATGTAAATTAGTTGACAACGTAAATGCCTAGCCAATATTATAAATTCCTAACATTATAAGTCGATATTGTCGACGCCTAGGCATTAACCGACAATATGGGCAAGGTTGTGAAATTCAAATATTTTGTAAACACATTTAGAACTATGACTGGAAACTTACCTCGATGTCCAATACTGATATAGGCAATGTTGATAATTTTATGTTTAACGAAATATTTCAATCAAGTCAGAAATTAATAAAATACATAAGATAAATCATAACTTTTAAATAATATAGAGAACTGTAGTTCTATCCGTTATCGATTTAATACATTTTTCTTTCGCAGCAATAGTCGTAACATCGTATTTACGAACCAACCTGTAATGCTGTAGTTTTATTTATTTATTTTTTTAATTTCACGCTTTTAACAGCCGATATTTTTTCGTCATACTGCACGGTATTGATGTACTATGCCGTGTTATCGTCCCGTTTTTTCTCATCGATTAACGAGAAAATTGCATTTTCGAATTTTATTTTCATTTCTTCGGCGTCCGTGGCAAAAATGAAACGAGTAAAACGAAACAAAAATGTATGAACTCGCTCACGTTGATGTCAGAACAAAAAGTTTACGGTAATCTGTACTGAATGTGAAGTGAACTCGAACTGTGCACCGACAAATCGGTCGACACTTTGAAGGTAATTACTATAGATGGATACTAATGTTGTCGCTAGTTTTTACTTAATAGGTACGTACCTAATGTACGACCGTCGACATATTAGAGCTGATAAGTACGTACTGAATATACGTCTTAGATAAACCGATAAATCAATTTTGCGACGCAAGAACATTTCTAATCCTGCAACCAACAAATAAAATATGATTTTATATTTTTATCAATCACGCCCGAAAAAGCCCAGAGTTGTTGTTATTACCTAGGAAATATTAATTCTAAATGCACCATCGACTGATAATAACAGACATTGACGATATTTCCTAGTCGATATCGTGTATTCCCTAATTTGATCGGAAATATCGTTATATTGACTATAGTCATTAACATTAATTCCTTAATTTACATCATTGGTGGTAACATATATTTGACTGATAATATTGTATGAATATTTTATTTTCATCGTAACATAATATTGTACTATACGATTGCATGGAAAATGTTGAATAAATATTTTTATAGAGTTTCCATGAAAATGTTTTTTGAAAATATGATTTAAACGTTTTGTACATTTTTTTCGTAAAATATTTCCAAATATCAACTTCTTTGCCACATTTATACAACTACAATTTTTCATAATTATTTACGCGATTTTTTAAAATAATTTAACAACTATATTATTTTCTTGAAAATGTTTTTACCATATTTAGAAAATATCAAAATGCCATCTGGTTTATAATTAGGGCTGTGAATTTAATGCACTAAAAAACCAATAATATATATGCACTTAAAGTGCAAAAAATGCAATATAAAATGCCAAAAATCATAGTATAAATATCACTTAAAATGGTTTTTAATTTAATTTAAATATTTATATTGATTTATAGGATGTTATACATTAGTACATTACCTTTACACGCATGAAAATGTGTTTATTTGATAAAAAAAAAATATATTGATTGGATTTGAATTTTGTATTATGCTATTCACATGAAACATTTTTGAATTTTTTTTTTATGTATTTATTTTGTTAAAATAATAAAACAAATTTAAATATAAATAGTTACATGATTCAAATTATGTACCTACTTACAAAGCTACCAGAGAAAAATGCACTTTTCTACAAATTCACAGCCCTATAGTTAGAACCTCTGTATCATCTCCGTATCATCTCGAAAAGCACCGTGACAAACGTTGCAGAAAAAAAGATGCAAATGCATCGAAATCCGAGCCTAATAGACTCATATTATTGGATATAAAACCGGAAATGTGACTTTCGATCGCACCGCGATGTTGTCGGTGCACATTTATAACGACGTGTGGAATGATCACACACACACAATATTGTGTTGGCATGGCGTCAAGAATGATAATGCGTTTTAAATGATAGTGCAAGAGACATGTAGGCTAAGTGGAAGTACCACACCGAGAGCCCATTAGCGGTTGTACAGTTATATTATTATATTATTATTATTATTATAACGACAAGCTGATAATGTTATTATTTATTATAATATATTCTAAAGTAATATTATAATGATAAACGAGTCGTGCACTAGGTCTGCCGCGGAGGAAACGACATTATTATCTCGGGGCTTATCGTTGGAAAACACGTTTTCGAAAATTAAAAAACCGTTGAATATTGTGCAATGACATCAGATGTTTTGCACCGCGGTCGATATAATATTATTATGCGGTGGAATGTACGCGACGTAACGTCAACTATCACTTATCAATAAAATATGTTATTTTTCGAATTCAACAAATTCAATTCAATTCGAAATTCCTATTATACCGTGTTCAAAAACACGATATCAAAATAGGAACCGAAATGTAATGAGGTTACAGCGATAAGTTTTTTTTTGAAGCGTCGGTTATTACCTATACAGTTTTATTCAGTTGTAGTAAAAAAATAAGTTTAGAAATCGCGGGAATTTAGTTCGCACGATGAGTGAACAATTCTCACTAGTTTATCATTTTCTATTTATAGTACAATTTTCAAAATATTTTAACTCGTTTTGAGTGATTATTATGAACAATTGAAAAATTTTTAATTTTCTAACATTTTTTTTCCATAAATGTCAATATAATACAATTGTATTGTAATTCGTTGAGTCAAAAAGCTTTAAAATGTAATGCAAGGGTTTCAATAAGTTGTTATAACGTACTTATGGTTGAGTAAAAGTACGAAAGATAAATAGATAAATTTGTTTTGTAAGGGATTAAAGTTCAAATTTTAAAATTATGATATTTTTCAATTTCAATAGGTTTAATTAAATTCAAAATTCCTGTTGAAACATAATAAATAATAATATCAAAATACTCGTATTTAGCATTTTGGATTCGTACTGTAGTGGATATTAAGGAGCCAAAATAATATGAGAAGGTTACAGCGATAGTTTTTTTTTTTTAAATCGTTGGTTGCATGGATTACTATATTTTATCGTGTTTTACTAAAAAAAAAATACGTTTAGAAACCGCGAGAATTTAGTTCGCTCGCTTATCATTTTCTATTCAAAACACAATTTTAAAAATATTTCGACTCGTTTTAAGTAATTCATAAGCAATTGAAGTTTTTTTATTCTTTTTCTATAAATGTCAATATAATTTTATTCGTCGGGTCAAAAAGTTTGTAGAACGCAACACAAGGGTTTTCATAAGTTTGTAACAAGCCGTCGAAAATTACTTTTTCCGGTTACATTTCAGACGACTGTGCAGAAATTGGAAAATGCGTTATGTGTTTTGATTATGTCGTTCATGTTTACATTAAGTTTTTTTTTCAAAGAATGTCTGAAATGTCAAATTTATATTTGCATTGCGTCGTGAATAAAACGCGTTTTATTACGTTTGTCGTCTTGTTCAAACAATTTTGATTTCAGTATAATAAAAAAAATATTATAGGTACTTGCCAATAGATATACAAACCATCAAAATCTATTTGTAATATTAATTTTTAGAAAATAAAACCCAAGTTCCCTGCAAAACTGTGCGTCTACAGTTTTTTAAATTATTTAAAACCACGAAATAAATTTAAATCGAATTACAAATTTCCTCTCGTTGATTTTCCAAAGTTCAAACGCAATGATAACAAAATGCATAGGTATTGTGCCTAACGTCCAGAGTCCTGGACTTATAATACGATAATATAATATTATTATATTAAACATTTTTGGTATGAATGGTTTTATAAATAATTTACTGCGTACGTTAAATAAATCTAATAACCTGTTACCTACTTATTATTATTGAATAACTTATTATTGAGTTTAATACCTATGTATGTCGTTGATATTGCTATTTCGCCAAGCCTGCGATGATATTTCATACTTTCACGGACATTTGTTGTCTCCGTCCTACAAGTGCGTAACATGGCAAAATTTACGCTCAGCAGATAACGTTTAGCTCCGTTAGTTTGAAATGTGATAACTCAAAAATACGAATAATGTAAGGACGACTCCTGTCGATAGTTATATTTAATTCAGATGTCGAAATAGTAAAATTAAGCCGTTGCCTTCCTCCAGGTGTTCGGAGGGCTCTCGAGATCGTGTATTCGAGAATTAGATCAAATACACCGTACAATATAATATAACTCGTGTGAAAAGCACATATTATGAAGTAATACTGCAATCAATATAAAATATCATATTAAACGCCTTACCCGATTCGCAGTCGTTCGTGAATTACGATGCAAGGGTTTTAGGTTTTAGGTGACTTGATACGTATTACTTCAAATAAACAAATCGAAATAAAGAACGCACTAGTTTTGGCTCAACGTAAGAAGTCCAGTTGTCGCTCGTTGAAATCGGTATTGATATAATTTTGAGAGGTTGTTACTCGGTGGCTGGTGCTCGCGCACTGGTTTAAGGGACTACACGGATCTGTTTAGAGGAGAGTGGTGGGCGGTTTTGTCAAAGGTTTTCGTGCTTCCCCGAACTAGATTTCTCTTCGGCGGCAAAGACTTTTTTGTCGGTGACAATAGTTTTATTAGTGATTCCCGATTTCTACGAAAGACGGTCCGGCCGTTATTTATTATTTTGTAAGATTTTAGTTTTTTTTTTTATTGTAATGGTGCGTGAGCATATCATTACAGAAAATTTGAGCGAATCGACCTATTATGAAACTTGACGGTAAGAACATTATCTGTGTTCCTATATATTGGTTTTTTTACGATTGTACAGTTTTTAAATGAGCATTTTTTAATTTACGTTATATTATTTGAGTATAACTTGATAAAAAATTGAACTATCGTAAATAACCAACACACGAACACAGATAATGTTCTTACCATCAAGTCTTATAATAGGTCGATTCACTCTACATTTCAAACTAACGGAGCTTTTTCAGACAGAATTAAACCAATTAAAATAATAGGTAGTCGCGTCGTGTTCGCAAAACAGCTACGACGTAGGTCTAAGCTAAACATCGTTACAGTATTGCCTTTGTTCGAATTTTTCGAATTCCCGACTGCTTACCTTGTAGATCGCACTTGTCGATTGTAAATAAATTAATGGTTTTGATAATATTTCTGCATTTCAATATTGTTTAATTTCGTTTACACTTTGGTGTGACAACACGCCTCTTTCAATAATATTGAGATCATTAATCTTTGATCGGCACGGTGGGGGAGGAGGAGGAGGAGGGGTGTAAGTAAAAGGCAATATTCTTTAAAAAAAAAGATTTCTCGAACGTAATGTTCGATAATAAAAGTATTTGTTTGTTCGTCTAACTAGAGACGTCTAATGAAGGGCGTCCATCTTCGAGAATCCAGGGGGGGGGGGGCACTGTATTTTTCAATAATATTGACCTTTCTGTTAACCTGGTAACTGCTACAATATGTGAGTTTACGTAGCATATAGTATTATTGTGTTCAATAGTATTTATCAATTTGTCAAAACTATGTAATTATTTATAGAACTACTAATAAGAGTAAGTAAAGTTAAAATTCTAATAAAATGCAAATATACATAATATATCATCATGAATAATGCACTTTATTATTTAATTAATTCAATAAATTAATACTTAAGAAATTAAAAAAACATTATATTATTATAACTATTGATAGTTAAATGTTAAAACGAGAACTGTAAGTTACGTTTATTTTTAAAAACTCACCAACAACGTTTTGAACTGAATTTAAATGTCGAATTTTCTGTCTACGTATATTAAGCATACATATTATAATACAGAAAGTCTCTGCTCCGTCATTGTCTATAGACCTTAACCATGTTTTTACACGGCGAAGTGTATGTAAGAAATTATCTTCAAAACAAGTCGCAATCCTTGAGAGGGCGCAACACGGGCATTTGTTGTCTCCGTCTTACCAGTGCCTAACATAGCACATTTTACGCTCAGCACATAACGTTTAGCTCCGTTAATTTAAAAATTTCAGTGAATCGACCTATTATGAAACTTTACGATAAGAACATTATCTGTGTTCGTATGTTAATTTTGTACCATTGTACAGTTTTTAACTGAGTTATGAGCGTTTTTAATATACGTTGAATTATATACGCATAACTTGCTAAAAAATCGAACTATCGTAAAAAACCAACATACCAACACAGAAAATTTTCTTACCATCAAGTTTTATAATAGGTTGGTTCACTCTAAATTTTAAACTAACAGAGCTTTTTCAGATTCAATATAATTATTTCTGAAACCATAACGATTAAAAATAATATTATAATTTACATTTTTCGATTCGTAGCTTCTCGGGTTGGTACACTATTATGCAAGGCTGGGCATTAACGAGTTAAAAAGTTAAAGTTAAGTTAAAAGGTTAAGTTACTTTTAACTAAGTTACTTAACGAGTTACTTTTTTTTTAAGAAGTAACTTCTATCTTAACGAATTACTTTTTTTTTTAAAGTAACTTATAACTTAACTCGTTAATTCATTTTATAATCACGTTAAATTATATACTTTTATAATTAATTTGATTATTAATATTTAGTTCATAGTTGGTAATAACAAAATAAAATTTAAAAGTTTTACCATCACTTTGGAAAACTTTTAGGTAAAAAAATAAAATATACAAATAATTTAATTATTTTGTTGGATTTCATAATATATAAGTACTTACAACAAAATACATTTTTTTAAGATATAAAGACCTACATTATAATATTATGTTATTTGTAGATCTTTAACATGAGGTGTAAATGGTGTAATTATAAGTTTTATATGAAAAAAAAAGTAAATTGTTTTTAACTAAGTTAAGTTACTTATTTTTTCCAACTAACTTGTAACTTTAACAAGTTAAATAAAAAAGGAAAGTAACTTTTAACTTTAAACTTAACTTACATTTTTCCAAATTAACTTAACTTAACGAGTTAAAAAAAATAGTTAACTTGCCCAGCCTTGCTATTATGTCGTATTTTATTTTGAATTAATTTTGTATATGAGTCATAATAATATATACCTAAGTATATAAAGTGTAATTTACCTACCTATATCATATAATATACAAATATAATGAATGATTTCATAGTGGAAAGAGTTGATTTTAATAAAAACCACGTCACTAATGCACACTGCTGTTACCAATTGGTAACAGCAAAAAAAAATGTTAAGTGTTAAAATTTTTTAATTTTTAACCACTTCAAAGAATCAAAGAATTTTTTTTTTTAATTTCGAGGTAATGTATTGTTGAGGAGTCAAATTAATAATTAATTATCGACTAGGTATTGACCATTATGACTTAACGATATCGTGTTCACTTGTCTAACTTTATTACGAGTTTATAAACTTGTCCACCCACCTTTGTTCAAAATTGGAAACAACATCGAATCGTCAGAGAACACTACCGTCTTCAGTTGTTGTACATAATAATATTTTATCATAGTCGATACGACGTAGCTCTAAGCTAAATAATTATTACAATATTGCTTTTGTTGGAATTGTTCGGATTTTCGACTGCCTTGTAGATCGTACTCGTCGATTTAACAACTGTAAATAAATTAATGGTTTCGCTAAATAAATATCTCTGAAATTCAATATTGTTTAATTTCGTTTACACTGTTTTGTGTAAGACGTCACTTTCAATAATATTACGATCATTAATCTTTGATAAGAACAGTGGGTGGGAGTGTGAGGGGACGTAAGTAAGCGCGTGTAAGACATAAAAGGCAATATTCTTTTAAAAAAAAAACCCTTCTCGAACGTATTATTGTTCCAGAATAAAAGTGTTTGCTTGTTTGTTTACTTAGAGATGTCTAATCGAGAGCGTCCATCTTCGAGAATCCACGGGGGGACACTGTATTTTTTCAATACTACCAACCTTTCTGTTAACCTATTAATTCCTATATGTGAGTTTACGTAGCATATAGTATTATTGTATTCATACAATAGTATATTTTATCAATTTGTTATAACTCATAACTATATAATTATTTTAAAAATAAACAAGAGTAGGTATACCTGCCTAGGTAAAGTTTAAATTCTAATAAGATGTAAAATATATATCATTGATAATACACTTAATTATTTAATTAATACAATAAATTTCGAATTTTCAGTCTTCGTAGGTACAAGTACACATAATAGCCAGATAGTCTCTTCTCCGTCATTGTTTATAGACCTCTTCCAAGTTTTTACACGGCGAAGTGTAGGTAAAAAATGATCTTTAAATCACACATGTTGTAAGACGTGTGATCATTTAAACGATGACACATTTTTAATTGGTGAAAAAAAGTCGCAATCCTTAAGGGGACGCCACACGGGCATTTGTTGTCTCCGTCTTACAAGCGCGTAACATGACAAAATTAAGCTCAGCAGATAACGTTTAGCTCCGTTAGTTTAAAAATTAGAGTGAATCGACCTATTATGAAACTTGACGGTAAGAACGTTATCTGTGTTTGTATGTCGGTTTTTTACGATAATGCAGTCTTAAGTGAGTTATGGGCATTTTTGATTATTTACGTTATATTATATACGCATAACTTGCTAAAAAAATTGAACCATCGTAAAACACCAGCACAGGAACACAGATAATGTTGTTGCCATCAAGTTTCATAATACAGGTCGATTCACTAAAATTTGTACACTATAACGAAGCTAAACGTTATCTGCTTAGCTTAATTTTGCCATGTTACGCGCTTGTAGGACGGAGACGAAAAATTTCGTGTGGCGTCCTCCGGAGCGTGGACTAACTCGTTTTAAGCCGATCCACCCATTGACTTTACCTTCCTAGTCACATTTGTTATATTTTGCCAACTATAATTAACTTCAAACTACCTGTATCCACGATATCGTGTCCCCTCAATTTGCCTCGACTAGCGCGTCGAAAAAGCCCACCGTGATCGGTTTCGTAACCGTTTCGTTGTTTGTAAGACACCGACAAGACGTATAATGAACCGAGTCAAACAATTTTGATTTCACTAAAATAAAAAAAAATTTAAATGCAAAAAAAATTATAGGTACTCGCCAATAGATATATACAAACCATCAATTCTACTTGTAATATTAATTTTTGGAAAAGAAAACCAAAGTACCGTGCAAAAGTTCGCGCCTGTAGTTTTTTAAATTGTTTAAAACCACAAAATAAATGTATATCGAATTACAAATTTTCTCTCATTGATTTTCCAAAGCACTAACACACAATGGCAATATGCATATTGCGCGAAACGTCCCGAGTCCTGTACTAATATAACACGATGTATGTACTTTACCATGGTTAGAATGGATGTGTACATCAATAAAATTACTGCGTACATTAGATAGATCTATAATATACCATATAAAAAAAAAAAAAAAAATGTTTAATAATAATACTGTAATTGCAGTGTTATGGTTATCATAAAAAAATAATATCATGCGCAGATATAGACATCATAAAATACTCTCTTCGAAGTGATCCGAATGTATACTAAATAATAGAGCGTAGACTTCCTCGTTTTAAACCGATCTAAGCTATAAATATTTTCCATATTGACTTTACCTACCTAGTCAAATTTATTATTTGTCAACTATTAACTTGGAACCATCTGTAGTATTAACGTGATCGCTTATTCGCGTCCACTTAATTTAACTCGACTTGAGTCTATTACTCGATTGCTATTGTTCAAATTCCTCCTATGCTAAAAAAAAAAAAAATTATAAACCATTTTGAATCGTCTAAAATGTCCACAGTGATCATTTTCGTAACAGCTGCATTGTTTGTACAAACAATATTGCTTTCACTATAATAACAAAAATTTTAAAAATTAAAAAAAAGTTGTAAGTATATTCACCAATATATATCAATATACAATCCATAAAATCTATTTGTAATATTAATTTTTAGAATTGCGCGTAACTAATTAATAGAGCGTAGACTTACTCGTTTTAAACCGAACTAAGCTATAAATATTTTCCATATTGGCTTTACCTATCTAGTCAAATTTATTATTTGTCAACTATTAACTTGGAACCACCTGTAGTATTAACTAGATCACGTATTCGCGTCCACTTAATTCAACTCGACTTGAGTCTATTGGTCGATTGCAATTGTTTAAATTCCTCCTTTGCTAAAACAAAAAAAAATAAGTATATGAACCATATTGAATCGTCTAAAATGTCCACAATGATCAGTTTCTTAACGCAGTTTCGTTGTTTGTAAAATACCGACAAGACGTACATTGTACATATAATATAATAAACCGAGTCGAGCAATATTGCTTTTGTACGAATTGGCGAAAACACATAATATTATTATCATATACATATAATATTGTAGATTGTACTTGTCGATTGTAAATAAATTGATGGTTTCGCTATAATGTCATTTGCGTTCAATATTGTCTATACTTTGGTGTAACAAAGACGTCACTTTCAATGTATAATACAATCATTAATCGGCGGTCCGCGGGGGGGGGGGGGGGGGGTGGGTAGTAGGTACCTACATCGTATGTAATATTATTGTAATATTATATTAAATAAGCGTGTTATACAGGTACTACAAAAGGCGATTCTTTTAAATGTTTTCTCGACTGTTATTATATATTATATTATTATATCGTTCCCGAACAAAAACATAATATTCCGTTTGTTCGAGCGTTGTACGACATGTTCAAAACTTAGTTGTTCTTCTTTCATACCACGTTTCTTTATTCCAATATAAGTGGTTTAACGTGTTCGGGAAATGCCATACAATATACCTGTGAAATACAAACCGACGGATTTCGGAAAACCGTCTAAAACGTCTACGCGCACAATCATTTTTTCAATTTTTTCAATTCGGAAGCCACGAAATACTTTTATATCTGAAATTTATTTACTTTTTTGCATTGTGGCTACAAATGTGTATAATATATGCCATTAAGTCACGTATCGAGCGACGGGAGTCTGTAGGGGCTCGGGATAGGAGTTTGCACGTTTAATCGTTCAAAACAAAGCTTAGTGACAATTCGGTTCTTAATACCTACCGGCAGTTTGAGGCAATTATTTTATTATTTTATTTTGCATATTAATCTCTTGTTTCCGTTTACCCAACTGCAAATGTAGTTATAGTATAATTTGTATTCGAGCGCGATTTTCGCATATTATTACATTGTAATAATTAATATGAGTCTTCTAGAAATTGGAAATAAATATTAATTAATACGGTTGATTAATATCGTTCGATAATGTATCACTCATTCTCATTTGAAAACACTCAAAAAATTGTATTCATTTGGGTAAGAGTTTCTAATTATCTTAAGGCAAGTTTAAAACAGTTGGGGGGTTAAGAAATATATTTAACAAGTGCTAATTTAAATTTGTTGGTTTTTAATGAAAGAATAAAACATTTTTTTAGAAGCTTTTTTTTTGATGGTTTTTTAGAGCATTATGGTAGCCCTGTATCTAATTAAGTTACTATATTTCTCGAGTGACTTAAACACAATATAGCTAGTTAGTTTTTTTTTAATATTCTAACTTTAACTACCTACCCATTTAAAAACGATCACTAAATTTTGACCAGGATTGGACCTACATACTATTATAGAGACGATTGTTGATATTAATGTTTGCATTTTAATATCAGTCAGCATTCATATGTCAAAACAAAAACTAGAAATATGTTTAACTAGATCAATACAAAATGATAAAACTTCAAATGAAAATAATCGACCTGTACAAAAAGCTGTTTCCTTGAAAATGTACAGAAGTGTGTCAACTGAAGGACTATGGGCTAAGGATGGCATTGAAAAGTATGCAAACTGTAAGCAACTGGCAATCAACTTAACTACGATGTTTGGATCGACATACATATTTTGTGAAGCGTCATTACACAAAAATTAACTTTTTGAAAAAACAAACATCGGACAAAATTAACAGACTCTCATCTCGAAAAAAATTGGGCAATAAACTGTTCTCACACAAGTTCCAGATTTCAAAAAACTGTATAAGTCAAAGAAATGCAATTTTTCGCATTAAATTACTTGGAAATTATTATTATTATACGAAATCATTATTATTAACCTAACTAGTATTGCAATTTCATTAATATCAATTGGTTATTATAACTAGATAATTATTTTTATTTTTAAACTTCTGTTTTTCAAATAAAAATATTTGACAGAGATTTTTTTTTCACTGGACCTCGTTTGGAAACCGAGGAAATTCAGTTCACTCTCTGAGTCAGTTTTTGTTACTCGCTTATCATTTTCTATTCATAACACGATTTTCAAAATATTTCTACTCGTTTTGAGTGATTTATAAACAATTGAAATTTTTTAATTTTTCAATGCGTATTTTCTATAAATGTCAGTGTGATTTTATTCGTTGGATCAAAAAGCTTGAAAATATAATAGGTACATGATTTTTCATGAGTAGTTATAAAATTACTTAGTTGAAGAATATTCAAGATACATATGCACTTTTTTTTAAAATTAATTATTGTTCAAATGTTGACAAAAAAAAAAAAAAAAATCATCGATTATTTTAAACATTTCGTAGTGAACAATCCATAAAAAGTTTAATTTTCGCTCGGAATCGTATACGATGATTTTATATCATTGAATTCACATTTAACACGTCCAACAAATAACCTTTTTTAATGAACGCCATTGCGGTACCCACTCGCCACCTTTTTTTTATTTATTAATGATGCGTTTAATTTAGGAACTCAACGACTTCAATAGAAGCAGTTGCTTGTGTAGGAGGTGTTGTATATTATTATTCTTAATTTTCAGTAGTTATTATCACTTGTTAATATTATGATAAATTCAACAAGTTCAATTAAATTCAAAATTTCTAATTTTGAGACAGTATAGTATCGAAATACGAGTATTTAGTATAGGTTCACGCCGGTAGATATTTAAAAAAAATTAGGAACCAAAATAAGATACTAATATGAGATCGCCAATGAATAACACGCAGTAATTAATAATTTTTAAATCGTAGGTTGTGCGACATTTTATATTTTATCGCGTTTTATCAAAATACGTTTGGATACCGCGTGAATTTAGCACGATCGCAGAGAGTGAGCTTTTCCGCTTCGTTTGTATTACACTTCCGGTTTAATAATTGAAAGCCACCATCGATCAGCTACACCTATATTATATAATGCGATGATATTTTATTTCCGGTCACAACCACACTAGACGCAGTTATTGTACGATATTGACTTTTGCAACACGTGTGACATATTTTATAATAATATTATTACGTCGTATCGTTTTTATTATCATTAAAGTCGCCTGCTACAATGTGTCTGCGGTCGCATATAATTATTATAATGGTATACCAGAACAAAATATTAACTACACAATCGGTCGTAAATCGAGTAAACATAACCAAACAATACTCTGACATTCGTTATAACAATAATTGTACAGATATCTAATTTTCCGGGTTGTAATCATATTGTTTTTATCTTTGTCGCGTTTATTTAAAATATTATTTCGATTTATAAAAGTCTAAACCCGAATCGGCCGTTGGTTTTCTATACAGGATGTAACAGAAAGACTTGAATAACTTTTGTTTTAATCAATTTTTTTAAATTCTTCTTTTTTTATTTACGTAATTTTAATTGACTCTTGCGCTAATATGACATTATTTATTGCTATTTTTCATTTCTAAAAATTAAAAAAATTAAACCAGATTAAAAATAGCCAATTTCATAACCTGGTTTTTAAAAAAAAATGTATTTAAGTCATATTGTATATTTTTTTATAAATTTTTAAAACGCCAACCTTTTTTGAAGAAAATATTTAGATTTTAACAAGTAGCTATTTAAAAATCCTCGTAAATTATTTAAATAAATTTAGTTTTTGAATTTAGAATGTTATTATGACTGGATAAACTTAACTTATCAAACAATTGTAAATAATGAACTATATGCAATAAATAAATGTTTTGACAATACATTTTTGAACTTTAAAAAAAAAAAATTTAAAACCTTAACAAAAGTTTTTTATTTTCAGTGTTAAAAAAATAAAAATAAATATTGGTAAATTATACGTTTAGTGCAAGTGTCAATAAATTATATGCAAACAAAACAAAATCGAAGAGTATTGATTAGAATAAAAGTTATTAGTTAAAAGTTATATATCGCTTGTATACAGGAAGATATTTTAAGAATGCTAACCCACATTTTCCCCTTAATAAAACATTAATTCAAACTTTGATTCTTATAACTTTTATAGAATGATAAAAATAAATGTTAGGTGCACCTATATTTCCAAAATGTATAGTGCAATCAGTCTCGAACCTTGCCTATTACCATAGACATAATATCATATTTATCATTATCATTTGTACACTAAGTTATAGAACTTAAAAACAACTCGTTTGAATTTTTATTTAGAATAATTTTGGATTTCAATTGATTAAAAGTGAGAAAGTGAGGAGGGGTCCTATTTGAAAAATGTAATTAAAAATTCAGGATTTGAATATTTGTTCAGCTTGAACATAAAAATTGGTCGAGCATGCACAAAAATTCATCCTGTTAACTACGACGATGGTGTTTTTTTGCGCCGCAGTTATTCATTCATATTATATGTTATAAATTAAAAACCGCTCGTGGTACGTCTCAATCTTAGTAATAATTGTATATAGATAATAAAATTGTTGTTTTCTAGAAAATTACTATAATATTATATTGTTATTATAGTACAGCTGATACTGCACTCACTGCGAAACGATAAGATTAATTATGCATTTTAATTGCATTCTATACACAATAATATTAATATATATATATATATATGTCATACGATACTTAACATTTTAAATATGGCAATCATCACTCATCAGTGGCGCCGTGCCGAACGTTAGTCTAAGCCCGGAATGATTGATAGGCGCGGCAGCTCTGAAAATGATAAATGGTTCGTCTAGTTATAATCATCATTAATATCATTAGCATCTGCGTTTTCACGTGTGCACACGAGTGGCGGGTGTGCCGAGTTGGACTCGACGGGATAAAAGCAAAAAAAAAATCACGTATAGGGTTCAGGACATATTTCGCTAAAATGCACAATATTTTAAATTGCCATATGATATCACGCACATCTAGAACAGGTGGCTGTCACGACTCAAAATAAATAAATTTTTATCTACTTTGGAATATTAAAAAAAAAAAAAAAAATAGCTCGATAGAATGCGATAACGCCATTTTTTTTTTCATTTTGCCACCAAACAGATGATGTGTCAGTTTAATTGGATAAGTACATTTTTGGATAACTTTTAAGCCCGCAAAGTCACGTTTTTTATTTTTTATAGCAGTAGATTATAATATTATGTCATTTGATTTATCTAACATCGTTAGGCGAAGTCAAAATTCAAGACAACCTTATTTCGATTTGTGGCGTTCTCGGACCGAATAAAAATTAATTTTCCTGTGATATTATATTAATACGTTGAGTGGAAAACGGCAATATTCAGTGTTGTGGTTGCTTTGGAATAGTAAAAAAAAAAATAGCTCTATAGAATGCGAGAACGCCATAGAAAGCCAAAAACTTTAAAAAAAACTGTTTTACCAGTTGATGCCCCCCACACTTGAATAATATGCAAAGGTGGGCATTAAATTTTAAAAGTTAAAGTTAAGTCAAAAAGTGATTTTTTAAACTTTTGAATATAACCAGTTAATTATTTTTGTTCTCAACTTATTCACTTATTCAGTTAAAACGCTTATTGTTGTAACTTAACTTTTTATAGTTAATTATCACTGTCATGCAGTTAAGTTCATTTTTTTTTCGTGTCTGCTGTGCCAACTAGACAATACTGATGCAATGACTTTTTTTCAATTTTGATAAATTGTTTTTCTAGTTATATATTGCAATAATGTAATTTTTTGCATAGTGTCAAAGTCTCGAGAAAATTGAATGTCTGTGTAAATCAAAATAAATGGCAGCTTACGTCTTAAAAAAATTGTTACTTGAAAAAAAAAATTAACTCTGTTTCGACTGAGTTGAGTTGAGTTTATTTTCTGTCCGACTATAAACTCGTGTAGTTAATTTTTTGTCAACTTTTAACTTAACCGGAGGCGATTCAATTGAATCAACTCAACTCGCCACGGTCTATCGTTTTCACCGACTTGCCCACTTTTGATAATAATTCGTACCTAATAGCAGTGGTGGGCTGAAAATGACGAATTTTCATAATTATTTACTTACCACCACCACCACCACCATCCCGTTTTTACTCGTAACAAAGTCATGATGTTAATAAAATGTGATCAAAAGAGCCAAAGGGGTCAGGCTTTAGCATGTAATTGTGCGCCACGGTCACGGGATGGCACCACCCCCTTCGAAAAGTCGACGCGACCGCGTCAAAATTGACCACTTCGGCTGGCCACCGCCTAATAATGTCGCACGATCATGCGTAGGTACCTGAACAGGTACCTGCGATTAAATAATTATTATAGCGACAATATAATACGACTTGTAGCCGCCGCACGGAGCGTCGCAATTATTATCATATTATTCGCCTCGGCGGCGGCGGTCGAGAGGACTCCTCGCCGTGTCGTCGACTGACTTTTCGAAACGCGCGTTTGGGGTCCGGTCCGAGATTATAGCGGCGCGACAACATAACACCGTCGTTATATAGCGCACGATCTTTTCTTGTTCCTATTCTTTTTCAAGCAGAGCACCCCCCCCCCCCCGCCCTTCACGTCGTCGTACCTATTACGCGCACGATAATAACACGCATATTAACAACACGCCGGTGGGCATACGTCCTTTTAATACGCCACTGTACACGCCATGCGTATGATATCATTATCGTCGTCACGTGTCTCCTCGGCGACGGGACTTACGGGTCTCGACAAACCAGGAATGCGCCATCGCGACACGCGCATTAGCGTCTCGAGAGGACGACAGTCCGTCGTCGTAATGGTTTCAATCGCCTCGACGTGCATATATATATATAGTGTCTAACGTTTTAATAATGATATAAATTGTAAATTATAATAACATTATACTCGTCGGTTATGCGCGCGCGTTCGGGGCGGCGGATTGCGCCGGCCTTTATCGGTCCGGAAATCGTGGCTAAGTAGATTCCGAATGGATCTGCAGTGCAGTGTAGGTATGATACGTATTATTACGCTACAGTACCCCTCCTCGTCCGTCCCGCACCTGCACCTCCACCTCGTCGGGGGATTAGTGCCCGACAAAGACGGCGGTATTCCGTGACACGAACCGGCCGGAGAGGTGCGTTTGTCATTATTAAAATCGTAGTCGGCGGCAGCAGCAGCAGCGAGAGCATACTACAGTCATCGGATGACGGCGGCGGTGCATTTTACAACATCGGTTGCACGGTTATCGCAGTAGTGACCTGTACCGTTAACGAGTATTGATAAAAATTCTTCCGTCCTGCTGCGGCCGCCGCCGCGATTGCCACCGACCAGACCCGACTCGCGACTTCCGATGACCCACATTATGTAGGCGGGTGTCGACCTACGGCTCGAGTTCAAAAAATGGCGCGCCATGGTTGCGGCGACGTCTCGAACTGATGGATCGAGTACGCCGGTTGTTGAGCAGGAAAAACTCGCATCGGGTTTAGGGCCGGGGGGGGGGGTCATTAGGGTACCTACCGGGAGACACCACGCCGAGGAGGCCGACCGCGGAAGTCTCCCGAAAACGTAGTTTCTCGTTACTCCGATACACAACAATATGTAAAAAATCATTATTAAATAATGTTTTTTTTTTTTTTATGTCACGTTCGGTATTCACCAATAATCATCAATAAAACAACCTTACACCCGCGGCTCGGGTCTCAAAAAAGGAAAACCAAAAATTTAAATTACGTCTGGGTCATTATTGTCTAAATTAGTATATGCGTTTGAAGACGGACTCTGTTCAACTTGTGCCGCACCAACTCGGCCTGAATTCTCCAACTTTGAATTCAAAGGCCACGAGTTGTGACTGCGGACTCAGCTCGTGAACCTATTATCAATTGAATACTTCTTTAACCAGACTCGGGTTGATCGAGTTGAATTCCAAAAACGACACACGATAGTTGCGAATCCTAACATGACAGATTGTGTTCCCGAATTGGTTCAGTCTACATTAAGCGGGGGACACTCACTTTGGGTTTAGGGTATGACCGCTGAAGTCGACTATGGAAAGTCTTCGAAAAACGTAGTCAAAAGTCACGTGATATTGACGTGACCGCAGACTCAACTCGAGTCTTCTGTCAGACGTTGCGACACCGATGACGTTTCGCTGCAGCTCGCGGTATGTTACCCGCGACCGCTGTGCGATAACCGCGGTCACGGTAATACTATACCGAGACACAATGTGATATACAAATCACACCTGTTGAGTACAACACTGCGCGTGTTGCGTGTTTTTTTGTCGTCTCCGACAGGGCACTATATCAGATTTTTCCACATCGTAACAACTGCGAACGACCTAAAATACTTACTGGGCGCATTTTCGGCACACTATTGGGGTTGTCGCTCGGAAAGGTCATCGGACGCAGTCGAGACGCGTCAAAAAACATTTACAATATCGTCAGGGTCGTCGGCTGAGCACGACACCTGGCTCCAACCCTCGTTTTTGAAAACAGAGGTTTTTTCTCGTCGAGACGTTTTCTTGAATCGAATTCGGAACCCCCGCCGCGGAACACCCGGATACGGTTCTCATTATTATCTCTCGGCGTACGGTAATGCCTTTTTTTTTGTGTTGTCGTCTGAGTTCACTGAACCTATACAGAGACCCGAGGTACACAATATTATAATGTACCTACGCCGCCGCACACAATACAGAAGTACATGCCGTCAGCACTCGCTCTGTAAGTCATACAATATTATAATATACGTTGTTGTAAAAGCCTTCGTTGGATTGCAGCCTCGGTCACAGCAGTGGCGGCTCGTGAGGCGCACAATATTGTACAAATAATTTGATAAGACATGCCAACATAATATGTATAACCTATATCCAGTGTTGTAAAAAATATTTTTTAAAAGGTATTCAGGTAATAAATATAATATTTAAAATACCAATTAAAAACTATAAATAGTCAAGTATTTGAAATAATCTTCAAATACAAAAAAACAAAATTCTATTTAGTTCTGTTGTAATTCGTTACAAACAAAAATCTGTTTATTGCATTTTAAAAACACGGTTCGTTCAACAATCGAAATGCTGATCAGTCACGTTAGTTCTTTTTTAGGGATAGTTGCATCACAACATTGAACTTTTCTCGCCGGAGGTATATATATATATATTAGATTAAAACTATATTTATTATGTACTTGGATATCCCACAGCGTCATCGACCGTCGTCAACGATAAACGATAATGATAATATTGATAACCTTAGTAAATAGGTAATACTAATAATTAGTAATAATATTTTCGTATCGTTAAGTTATAAAGTACAATAAGCAAAAGCTTATTGCATAATATATTATATTTTGTTATTGACTTGATAAGCTTGTTCAGGTACCGACGTACCGGAGTCGTCGATGACTGAAAAAAAAAACATTTAATTAAGCTACCCACGCAACATTTGGAAAATGGTAATATTTTGTGAATTTTTTCTTCTAATGATAACAAAATATATATTCTATAGGATTGCTTAAAAATGTTGACTAAATATTTTTATAAAGTTTCTATGAAAATATAATATGATCAAAATATTATGTAAATATTTATCATAAAATATTTTCAAAAATATGAAATTCTTGGCTAAAGAATACAACTAAATTATTTCCTAATTATTTACGCAACTTTTTAAATTATTTTTACAACTATTTTACTTTCCTGAAAAATATTTAAAAAATAGACAATATTTTTATGCCTTGTGGGATATTAATATCGACGTAAGCCGATATCGAATTGTCCATAAATGATAAATATGCAATATAATAGTGTTATAACGTTGGAGGATAACCACGACGGACGGTATTTTGATTTAACAAGGGTTATAAATAGAAACAAATTAAGGATTAAAAGAATAAAAAAAAAAGAGTAGTCAATAAAATAGTATTAAAAAATATAATTACTTAAAAACAATTCAAATAAGTAGCTGCAGGCACTTCAAAATAAAAAGTATTCAATAAGGGAAAAAGCATTTGAATACTTTTACTCGTAAATACTTTAACTCAAATACTTTACAACAATGTCCTTACATAGGTTATTTGTTCGTGGTGCCGTGCTGGCGGGAGTCGATAGTGATGTGTACGAGTGAACCTATAATTTTCCTAATAAATGAGGTGTGTACAACTTTTAAATAGGTAGTAATAATATTTTCGTATTGTTAAATTATAAAGTATAATGGCTGTTGTGCAAAATTTTTTTTTATTTTTATTAAGAATAAGGCTTCGACGACGGAGGTCATTAGCCTGAAAAGGTTTACAGTGGTAGATTAAAGATTAGAAATATTGATACAGTCTTGTGTACATAGTAACATGAAAATTAAACAAAATAAGTTGATAAATAAAATAAGATAAGTAAAATAAGATAGTAATGTTAGATAAATAAGTAAAACAGTAGTATTTGCAGATTTTTATAATAGGTTGGATACTTTGATGGCGTTAAAAAAGTTGAAGATGGCATCGGTGTTGGTTTCCCCGAGTGCTTCTTCGATGTTCGTGGGGAAGTTTAAGATGCTTCGTTCATTGTTGTACTTGGTACAGCTGAGTGTGAGATGTTCAATTGTCCAGTGGTAGGTCACAATGATGGCAGTTTGGATGTTCTTCATTGATGATTGATCATGTTCTTCAAAATTTTGTGCAAAATTGTATTGCACAATATATTATATTTTGTTAATGACTTAATAAGCGACGTACCAGATACTTCAAAATAAAATATCCGATGTCGAATTGCCCATGAATGATAAATATATATAATATATTACTAGCTGATCCCGTGCACTTCGTTACCCGTTAAATGTACAAACTGTATAATATCACTCAAACTGCGTTGTTTAATATTCAGTGTATGATGCTCTAGATTTATCTCAACTTTTCTGTCGCCCGGAATAAAAATTCTGATTCGCAGCGGTATATTATCAGGTAGGCAATCTACCTGCGGTATACATCACGTCCCCGTGCTATTTGTAAGTATAAGTGTAAGAATCAACTCTAAAGTATCAAAGTTATACCAAGTTTGTCGTTTTTACTTAATTCCTCCTACGGTGGATTCATATTATCAATCGTTACAAAATCCTAACATAATCTAACCGTACTAAAATCCGATGAATAAAAAAAAACCTAATTTAACCTTTTTAAATTAGCCTATCTTCCTCCCAGAGGTCTAATTTGACAAAAAATAATAATACAAATCAACAAACATGCCCGATTAACCAATAGCAACCAATATAATATAATACACTATATTATTGTTTTAATAATAATATTATTTTTATCACTTAGAGGTATGAAAAATAGATAGTAACCGATTCTCAGACCTACTGAATGTGCATATAAAATGTCATAAAAATATGTCAAGCCGTTTCGGAGGTGTATGGTAACTAACATTGCGACAAGAGAATTTTATATATAAGATAATGTTGTTATAACGTTGGAGGACAACCACGAGGACATGGTATTTTTATTTAACAATAGGATTATAAATAGAAACAAATCGAGGATTAAAATAATTAAAAAAGAGTAGTCAATAAAATTATAGCATTCAATAAGTAGAAAAAAGTATAATATTTAAAAACATTTCGAATACTTCAAAATAAAAAGTATTCATCAAGGAAAAAGCATTTGGATACTCTTACTCGAAAACTTTACGACACTGCCTTATGTCGGTTATTTTTTTTTTCGCGGTGACGTGCTGGCGGGAGTCGTTAGTGACGTGTACAACGACTGAACCCATAATTTTCTCGATAAACTAGGTGTGTACATTTTCACCCGGAATTAACACGCGCAAACTAAGAGGTAAACTAATTTTTCGACTTGAGTCGAACGTAAGTAACGGTTGATAACTTTACCGAACGGTTCAGTGTCTGGAAAGTTTACAAACTCAATATTTGCTGTGGCTATACGCAGCATGTATGAATTGTATATGTTGTTATAAAGTCTACATTATTATGTAACGTAATATCGTTGTGATCATTATAATAATACGATAACGCGCAATAATAATGCTATTCACTGTAATAATAATATTATATCCGGTAAGTTTTCGATTAAAAGTAAGCGTTGAGTTGAAAATTGAAAATTCCCCGCAGCAGTTTTAAAAGGCGTCGGTAAAAACAAAATAAACATAATCGAGGGAAGACGGTGATTTTCACGCAAAATCAGTTTTCGACATTAACAAATTATATTTAAGTATAATATAATATAATCCGTTACATTTTCACCGGATATCAACATTTCCTATGAATCGTACAATTTTCAAAATAACCTGGGTCTTTTTCAGCTATTTATTGGCACGAGAAAATATTGATTTTTATTAGTTTTTCTTTAAAATGATTGTCGGTGAAAAATGTACAATTAAAAATTGAAATCCACAATAATTTTTACGAGCGTCTAAAGTTAGAATTTTGACGAGGTTCGTCAAAATCACGAAGATTTGCATATTATTATCTTGAACTAGAAATTCATAAAAAAGTTTTCATTTATATCTGAGATTTAAAAATTTAACATTATATGATTCCCATAATTCTACTTACATTTTATAAATAAAAAAAGTTTACCGAAAAGTCAAATTATTTTTTTTATGAGCGTTTGAAGTTTGATATTGGATCTTCACCTGTAAATCAACGAATTCTCGTAGACCTACTTTCTTATTTTGCCGTACCTAATTCAAAAACTCATATCCGTAGGTAATTGAAAATGTCACCAAATTTTTATTTTATCATTTTCTATACATGATAAAATGTTCGAAATATTTTAACTCGTTTTGTGCTATTTATAGACATTTGAAAATAGAATTTTTTTCATTTTTTAAATGTCAATAAAATTATTAACAATTGAATACATGGTTGATCATAAGCTTTTATAATATAATATAATATTTTTTTCTTATTAGGGATTTAGAGATTACAATTTGACAAAATGCATCATACACTCAAAAAGTTGCAAATTATTTTGTAATTAAAAATGTATAAATTTCTACACTTCTAAAGCTATAGATTGCAAAAATAAAATGGCATTTTTCATAAAAAGTCGATAGCCAAAAAATCTAAATAATTTATAAATACTTACCGTTTTTTTTTTATACATGTTTTAATTTCAAATTTTTACGACATCAGATATATTAATATTATAAGATGAATAACGATTTCAGTTATTTTGTTATAATCTAAAAATATCATTCGTTAGTAGGCAGGGACCTACTTTTAAAGTTAGTAGCTCACAGGCCGTCTTCGCTCAGAATCGTTTTTCGTGTACAATGTTTCAAGTATAATTTAATTCAAATTTAACACCGTTCATTGCAGTGACTTCTCTAATACACTTATACTGTACAGCAGAGAGTTATCCACATTTTTCTTTATATTTCACCACGCACGAGCTATGTTCCGTTAAGAAATGTATGGTTTTGAAAGTTTCTAGACACACTGGATTTACAAATTGTTATGCCGCCACGGGACAGACAATTTTTCCACTCCCCCACAAAATCCGAAAAAAGTCTGAAAGTGGGCGCATGCACCGCTTTGCCGTGCACAATGTGACGTGTAAGTCACTGTGATGGATGCGTTTAATTTGGATTGATAAACGGTATAAAGTCACACGAAAAACGATTATGAGCGATGACGGTCGTCGTCCTATAATAATATATCGTTAAATTTCAACTACAAAATAATTTTCAAATTTTCGTGACCGGCGAATATCAAAATATACATTTCACTCATGTAGCCACGAAAGTAACGAAAATCGAATTCTTATTAGTAAACAGTATAATACCAAACGGTTTTTCTTTTTTTTTTTCGAAACGCACTTTTACCGCGCCCGGTGTGACCAAACAATAAAAAATGTATTTCCTACAAGACGCATACAAGAATGGAACAGATCCGAGTGTCTTTTCAAAATTAAAATTGGACTTCTGGAAGCAGGATATTTTTATTTGTTAAATAATTTCGGTTTCGGTCTAAACCAGCCGAATTCAGCAGCGAATAAGGCGGCCCTGACAACAGGTGCGTGTTCGGTCTTGTTTGCAGTTATATGATTATTTTTCGTTTTTTTTTTTCGTCAGGAGTGGAGTTCCAAACCAAATTGCATACGTCGATTTTGGAAGATTTATATCTCGTTACAATTATATTACCATTATACAAATTTAGTACGAAATATGTTATTATTTTTTAGTTTTTACCGCGCCATTAGTTTCAAAACTATAACACCGTCGATATGGTTTCTCTGTTTTCGACAGGATCGGTAAATTCGATGGCTTGTTCGTCGCAGTAGTTATTGTTTACCACAAAATAATAATCATACCTATACACATCACGCCCATGATAACCCGTAATTGACGGTTTCGCCAACCATTTTATTGTTTCAGTATTTAATCTAGACTAGGTTAACCATAATAATATACACTATACAGGGTGATTTTTTAACGCCCTATTTGTATACTTAAATAATTATAATCATGCATATTATATTCAAATTCTGATTCTCCGAATTTTCGAGTACACTTCAAAATCATAATTTTTACCGTTTTGAGTACCATTCGACTACTTAAGGATGATCATGTGGTTTCAATTATTCAGCAGATATTTTTTTGTTGAGAATTTTGATGTACCCAAACACCAAAATTTGAACGAGTAGTTTTTGAGTTATTTTAAGTTGGGTATGAAGTATTATGGGTATAATATGTCTATGGTAATGGGTTAAGTGGATATAGGGCCTTTGATGGTTTTAAAATGTTAGTAATTATACTATTGGTCTATCAATATATAGATCATTCGTAAAATTTATCCAAATATAATGCATAGGTACTATACAATATACATCTAATATTAAAATATATAGTTTGCATTTACTAACCATTTTTTAAGCATTATTATCCTTTATGTAAACGTTTTAATAACTCAGAAACTGCTCATTAGAATTTTGATTTAGAAACATCAAAATTCTCAAGAAAATCGTCCACTAAATGATTTTCAGTAAAAAAGGGGGGTACCGTTTGAAAAACAGAAGTTTGAATAGCCCCACAGGACACTATTTAAGTAGTACACAAAATATCAGTAATTTTAAACTATGGTCTATAATATACATGCTCACAAGTTCTAAAAATCAGAATTTGAATAAGACGTGTAAGTACTATAATTCAAGGACAAAATGGGGATGAGCATGTTTAAATAATCACCCTGTATACTCTGGTCCCAAAGTGAGTTCAATAAGTGGCGACTACTGTTGGCACATATAATCTACCTATCGTTGAAACTATGACTAAAAAAGTCTCTAAATCAAATATGTACCTAGGTACTTATCCAGATGTTGGAGATGTAATTATTTCAAAATTGACGGTCTTGCGTATTTGTAAACCTCTCCCGAATATGGCGCTCATACCTGTACAGGATTCATAAGTCTTGGAACTTAATTATTATCCGTCTAAATTCTTGGCTTATCAACTACTAAATAGGTATGGGTACACCATACACTGACAGTATTGATCTTTTTAAAATTTTTTTTAATTAATTCGGCCAAAACAAGTACAATTAAATTATAGCTGATGCGAATACCGACTGAGCCATAAGCTCGTATATCTAGCGATGGGTCATTCCCGAGAACGTAATTTTACGGGGATTCCCGGGCTAGGAATTATTGTTTACGCATCACAGGGGTATATAAAAGCAAGGCTGAGCAAGTTAATGATTTTTTTTTTTAACTCAGTTATGTTAAGTTGATATGCACCAATGACAAAAAGTTAAAAGTTATAAGTGAATTTAACTATAGGTTAACTCAGCTAAGGTAAAAGTGAATACACGATTTTTATTAACATTTTATTAAGTTAAAAAAAAGTTAATTTGTTTATAAAACGCTAGCGTTCTCAATTTTTTCCAGCCCAAAACTAAATTAGATTATACCCTATACAGTATTTCCATATAATAGTTACATTCGAATGATATTCATTTTTACTTTAAGCAATTCACGGTAACATGATAACATCTGGTTTTACACTTACCCTGTTTCTACACTTGCCCCACTTTACATTAAATATTTTTTGACAAGAAAACGAAATAGACTGAAATAGAGAAATATAGTAAAATTAAAACAAAATAAATTAACTTAGGTACCTACTTCTTAAAACGAAAAATTAATTCGTTAGTTTCGCGTTAATTAAAAAAGAAATTTAGTAAGTTAACAGTTAAGCCGACGAAAAGCCAAAAGTAACTAGTCGAGTTAAACAGTTAAAATAAAATAAACTTTTTAACTCGTTCATGCCTAGTCTTGTATAATAATATTATATATTTCATTTTTTTGATCAATTTAAATTAAAAAAAACATTTATACCGCTTTAAAATATAATAACAAGACATTAGATTTCTATTGGAATATACCTATGCATTGTGTACTGTGCTGGTAAAATCGTCAAACGATGTGTCTATTACAATTCTCTGATTTTTTTCATATCATACAAATATATAGTATACATGAAATACAAAAAATAAATAAAAAAATATCTTATTACTTATAAAAAGCGTTAAATATTTATTCAGACATGTGTATATTATACTTTTTTAAAAAAACTCGGTAATAAAAATCACTAGAAATGCTCTGAATTCCGAAATTTTATTTTGACAGTTACCTATATCTTCATGAATTATGATTATTATTTCCGCCAACCCAACTCGTATTTGCAGGCTAACGGAGTTCGTCGATAATATTACAATTCGGTTTATATAATACGTCTATTCAAATATAAAAATACGATTTAATTACGACTAAACACAACACAATAAACAGTCAATAGATACTTTAGAAACAAAGTTAACATCAGCCTTACACATATTATATATTATTATAAAATGTTATAATATGTTTAGTCGTATAGACTTTTTATAATGTTATTGATACACAAAAATAGACTCTCACGTAAACTTTTTATTAGGTTCTTTACATCGTAGGTATTGTTTGAATTGTTGAATATAATTTTCCCCATATCGACGTACAATCGTATTTCCCGATAGATGTAGATGCCATAAAATACAGTTTTATAAATAACACGACATTATAATATTTTGACCATGACTTTCGATAAGAATAAAACAGACTTATCTCGAATGTTATTTTACATTTTTTAAACATTTATCGTCCGACGCAGACACACGTCATTATTATTCGTATTCGGAAAAGGTCACGTGTCTTAATAAGACGTATGTTATCAAACACAATATTACAATATTATTATTGTCTAAACAAAATATTGTATTAACTATTGTACATCGATCCGATCTTAAACTCGGCGTAACTATTTATCATTATACATTCATATCGCTCCGATTATGATATTGTTACGATTTTGATTCGTATGAGGGCGAAGTTCTTTAAGCAATTACTATCGATTTTCGAATTATAATATTTCTAATCGCCGCAATAGGCTGCGGCCATCGAACGTTCGGCATGATACAGACATCGTCGTTCATAAATGAATAAAGCGATTGTGTCGACGTATTGTTGGTAATTGTTTTTATACTGAATAGATGTACCTATCGTTTTTATAACCGCTACGAGCTATGATTTTTTATCGTGAACTCGATGATCTTAAATATTATTCACATCGAAGCAAATAATCAACTGTAAAAGGTTATGGAAATGATGATATATCGTTTGGTTTTTGTAGAATGTGTTTGGTTAATAATTGTACGCGACCACTGTAAAACAGCTAATAAAATAATACGTTTGTTAAATATACGTCTCGTCGAGAGGGAATAAAATATCACACCCACCTCACCCACCCCCATTTAATGAAGAAATGAGACCCCCACCCCCTCATATTTGTACACGTTGTGCCCTCGCGTTGAAACGTATTTTAACCGAATGTAGAATTTGCGACAAGGAGAGCGAAGACAGTTCCAAATTTCCGATCACCTAACTCGGTGAAATACTCAACCCCGAACAGGGTCGTGCTCAAGGGGGGGTGAGGGATGAGGGTGTCATATGGATCCGTGGATTTAAAAAAAAAAAAAATCATTAACCATTGTATTATAATATACACATTTATGAAATAACCTCTACCTATAATATTGTTATTTGCTTAGATCATATCATAGTGTATCGAAATATTATAGGAATCGATCTTAGTTTTTATGATAGCAATTCCACAATTTTTTGGATTATATTCCCCTCCCCGCCATTAGAAAAAGCTGTCTGACGCCACTGACCCCGAATACCCAACGACGTCTTCATGCTCATACGGTTCCTATCAGAAACTCGGCTCATGAATAAATTGTAAATTTTATATCATAAACTTTATAGTTGGCGGGCCAATTGACACTTTCACACTGGGGACTGCCAAAAGAAAGAAAATCTCTCTCACCGGGAGCATTTGACGGGTTCGCTGTGGCCACTATACCTACAAACACGATACCTACATACTTAGCGAGCTGAACTTAATTTCAAATTTTTGGACGTTACTCATTGCACGTTTTATAGTAATATTTTTTAGTTTGTTTTTTGAAAAAAGTTATTTTTTCGATATAAGTCTTCTAGGGCTAAAAAAAAAACTTCGATGGCCGTGCGGGTTGGACCATTCTGATGTAATATAATACATTACATTTATATTACATTAAATATGTCTAAAATGTAATGTTACATTCAGTTGCATCAGGTAGATGGTGGCGGATAGTTTGTTTGATAATATTAAAAAAAATATATTAGGTATACAATAGTGCCTGAAATAATGATAAAGCCGGTACTTAACTATCCAACGAATTAAGTTTTCGTTTCCATGCAATAGATAGGTAGGTACAGTGAATTAATTTTTAATTCTTTTATCATGGTTTGTTTCATTATTGAAAACTATACTAGACGTAATGTACCATATTTATAATATGTTATTATTATTGTAATTGGCATTTCACGATAAGTCCCGATAGAGTTAAACTGTTGATAATGCCACGAGTGTCGCACTTCATTCGATCGACTAAACGGACAAAATAAACAACAAGCAATGATTATGGTAATGACTAATGAGTATAATATTTTACTTTATAATATTATTGTTATAGTACGCTTGTAATACGTCTACGTCGCTGTCTTGTAAAAGATACTTTTTAATATTACAGATCCGTATTAATAAATACTTTTGACTAACTTCGTATTTTTTATCAAGCATTTTTTTTTTATCTTCTAAATCACTTGAACCGATTGTACTTTGATTTTATGTAACGTATAATTGTAGTTACACCGCATCACTTGGCGGAACTTCAAAATTCTCGACTGTCGTCCTTGTCGAAGTATTTGATTTTCGGTCGAGTATATAATAATTCGCAGTAAAAAAAATTATATAATTATAATACATTATATTCTCGATTTTCGTTTTTTATCTTACGTGATCAAAATTATAACGCAGGCATCTACTTCAAAAAATAATACATTCACAATGTGTACTGAATCAGAAAAATTTATACATTTTTAGTTGTTTATTGTTTTTATTAGAAAGGACTAAATATTTGTCGAGTGTAGAACAATGTAATATTAATAACAACAATCGTATTTACTAACAAAATAGATGGCTCTAAGGTATTTTAACGGGTATTTAACCTTGGATTCTATTTGACTATTTTTGCTACCACTTTATCGATAAATTTACCGATATTCTTTTTGCGTAAATTCTCCATCTCTAATTATTATAACGTGACATGTACGAAACAAAATTTTACGGGAAAATTAATTTAGCGCATATTTCGGTAGTTTTTGGTGCATTTACCCCCAGGCCTTCTAATCAAAACTGGAGCATTAACGAGTTAAAACGTTAATTTTGTTACAAATTTTTAACTCGACTTGTTACTTTTTGCTTTTCATTAACTTAACTGTTAACTTACTAAATTTCTTTTTTAATTAACGTGAAATTAACGAATTCATTTTTCATTTAAAGAAGTAAGTTAAGTTAATTTATTTTGTTTTTAATATTATTATATTTCACTATTTCAGTCTATTTCGTTTTCGTGTCAAAAAATATTTACCAGGAATCGTTTAAAGAGTTAACAATTTCTATCATTCGAACGTAACTATTATATGGAAATATACTGTATAAATTATACAGTATAGTCTAATTTAGTTTTAGACTGGAAAAATTAAGTACGCTAGCGTTGTATAAACAAATTAACTTTTTTTTAAACTTATTTAAAATGTTAACTAAAAGTGTTTATCAACTTTTAACTTTTTGTTATTTGTGCATGTTGACTTGACTCGACCGAGTCGAAACAAATCATTAACTTGCCCAGCCTCGCTTCTAGTATAGGTACAATAACTGCTTGAGGTGAATTACGTATTATTTAATTATTGTCTTCTCGCAGTGTAAATCGGTATAATATTATATTATTATTATGCTCGCGAGGCACATATATACGAGCGAGTGCGTGTCATGTATATGCGCACAGGCAATTATTATTGTTGTACTATATATTATTATAATGCATTAAGCCCGAACACACAACGGTGTGCGAAAAGCTCCCTTTATAATGTACCCACACACAAGTGACCTTACGACCCTGTTAAAGCGGTATGGGGGAATAATAATGCGATACGATCGCTTTTTTTTTTTGAACATTTCAACAACAGCGAACAGGGGACTTATTAACTAATTGAAAAGTCGAAGCTAAGTGGTATTGTTATATTATTATTATTATTATTATTGTGTATACAATATCCATATCGTAATAACTCGCAGGCTTTTCGTACCATAGACAATAATAATATATTTTTGAAATACAATATATTTTGTGGGTAGGAGGCTCCCGCACATTTCGTTCGACTAAGACCGTATTATGTTCGTGCACGTGTCGCGCGGTATAACTTCAGCGGTAATCGAAAACAATTAACTAATTGTTATTATTCGTTTTGTTCTATCGACGCGCCGTGTATACGCGTCTTACAGTGATTTTCAATTTTTTCTATTCAAAGTTTAAACGCCCCAGAGGGGTAAAGATTACAGTGTTGTGGTTGTTATAGATTTACAAGAGATATTTATACGCATCGTGTGGACCTGATTAATATTTAAACACAGGAGAGAGAAAACAAGAGCAATAATTTTTATAATATAATACCTATATACCTACGAACAGTCTTGTAAAAAATACTTTTGAAGAAGTATTAAGATACTAATACTGGTATTCGAGTAAAAATGTATTTTACGAATACTTACAAAGTATTTGAATACAAATATAAGTATTTTTTAAAAAATGTTATGCTATACATATAATATATATGTATATTGTACACCGGTATAGGTGCCTATTATGTTACTACTTATTATAGATTTTAACAATTGCTATAACATGTCTGACTATTTAGAGATATATAGGTACATGTTCACATATTTCATTCTGCATTCAGATGTATTTCAAATAATATTGATTACATTTTAATGAAAAAATAAACTAAAGAGTGCTATTAACTATTAATATGGAACTATTTTAAAATTATTAGATTTTCAATTTTCTAAAGAAATTCCAATATAGAAACCATATAAAATTTGATGTGGTGTTTTTTAAATTTTAAATATAAATTGTTATTACTTATTACCTACTTTTACTATACAAAAACAAATATTAGTCATCAACGAAAACAATATTATTTTTACTGTTGTAAATTAATTGTGAAAAATAATTAATTAAAATTAATTAAACGGACTTTATGGTATTTTAATATAAGCATTTAAATTTTATTAAAAATACTTTTAAAAAGTATTTAAAATACTTAAAAATACATTAAAAAAATTGTATCTAGAACACCATATAAATACTTCAAAAAGTATTTAAATACAAGTATTCAAATACTTGTATTCGAATACTTTACAAGACTGCCTACGATAAATGCGTGTAGTAATAAGTTTAGCCAATATTCATGTTAATTATCACATTTTTTAATTTGAAATGTGAATCAAAAAGAAAATCAAAATAGAGTACAAGTATAAATACAATAGTATTTAAAATTTGGTACTCAGAAGTATGTTTGATCGTATTAACTGTCGAGCATTGAAATACTAAAAAAGGGCGATTATTTATATCATTAAAAGTTGGAAATTTAAAGTTTATCTTGTCTTAGGAGTTTTGGGCAGGATGGATGTTTGTGTACTGTTTATTAATCTACGAACTGAAGCTATTATGGAATTGTATATCGCGATCGTCGCTGTACACCTCTTAACTCACTTTTTTGAAATTGTTCAGGAGACACGTTGAACTGAATAAATTGGTTTTCAATAGGAACAATTTAATTGTTAGACTTTAATTTTAAAGAATAGCTACTTAATTAAATAGTAAATTGTATTATTTTCAATAATTTAGACCATTTCATACCAACCAACGTCAAACACAATTAAAAAAAAAAACACGAGATACGAGTTATTCCGAACATTGTAGATAATAATATGAGTTTAGATAAGAGGTATCACCACTAATGCAATCGATGGTATATTCTGAGATACGAGTTATTCTATACAGAATAACGTAAGAGTTCTTACTACAAACGACTTTTTGGAAGGAAAAAACACAATAGAATTTTTAGTCATCGATAAAAAGCTATACAGTGGTATCAAAATCTCATTTTCAAAAAAAAAAAAGGGAGTTGAGAGGTGTTACGACGACCAAGTTTGTCAATCAAATAATTCTGTTTAACATTCCTAACTGACGCAAATTATTGTAATATGGACCTGACTGGAACGCGGTATACATAGTACCTACCTATTAAGATGTTTTTAAATTCGGAACGGTTTCGATTTGTTAAACTGTAATGTGGCCGGTAAATCGTTGCCACGGATCGCGTCGACATTACGAGCGTTGAACGCGAGGGCCAGAGGACAACGAAACGCCTAAATCGCCACGCACAGCTGCGGATGCAATTTTTTAAATAAAAAAACAACCATTATAGGTAACAATAATTTAATCCACGGCGTACAATAGTGTTTAGTAGTCGACACGTAGGTGGTTATAGCTCAGGACCAAAATATGATTACACGATCGGGGAACAAAACCGTATTGTTATATTCGATTAGTTTCATTTACAAAAATCAATATCGTTGTTTACACGGCGCGTTGTACAAACGAAAAATATAAAATGAGTTTGTTTCAACCACGCTGTACGCGGAGTTATATGCGTGGGTAATTATGTTGCGCGTACAAATACCGAGCGATTCATTTAAGAAGGTATTTAAGAGGTTTAATGACCGTAGTTGTGGTAGTTAAGGTAGCGGACCAACTTGAAAAAAAAAAAAAAAAACTGCCCATAAAAGGATTTTTTTCGGAAATGTCGGGACGACGTTTGCAAACGTTTAAACTGTTTCGTGCGTTTGTGTTGTTCTGATGAAACAGGAAACGCAGCCTTATCGCAGCAATATTATTTGATTTTATCACCCAATCGGTGACCGTATACCTAGGTATAATATGGGCTCACGACATTTTTTTTTTTTAAAAACATCGCTCTGAGCTCATTATAATGATAATATGCGTATTTCGACCGTGGTTCGACCTTGACGCGTCGGTCAATCGATATGGTAAATAAACAGAAAGTCCACCGCGTCACGTAAACATTTAACTACGGTAGAACAACAAACTCGGATCGCTGCGTAGAATATATTTTGATAGGTAATCCGATTTACGAAATTGGTTCGTTTAAATATAAATTGTCATAGCGATTTGTCGTTGACTTATTATGTCTATATTATAAAATGTCCTACCTATGGTTGTATTGAACAGGTAGTAAACAGTGAATTGTATTAAACCATATTAAAATACGTCGAAAACATACACAGACCTACGGGGTGGTTCTCTGATTACGCATCACTGGTTTTTTCAAAAAGCATTGATGTTGTTGAAAGGAACACAATATTTTCCTCGGTTTTTATATAGTGTTCACAAAACAACCTTTAAGAAAAAATAATATATTTTTTGACGTATAATGATATTATATTTTTACCGATGTTTCATTTGACCTTTTTTAAATCGATATGTTCAACGGGGGCTACGAAAAAATGTGGTACGCACAAATATGCACTTAATATTTGTTTTTTTACTCACGATTTCCATAAATTCAAGAATTTTATAATTCTTACCGAATATTTATTACGTAATAAACGGGAAATTGTATGCCAACTATAATATAATATAAGGATTTGAAAAACGCGATACAGTGAAAACTCTCAAAATGAATATACATTACAATGAGTGTTTATTTATTTTTTACCGTCAGACTTTCAAATTATAATATTTTAATCATCAACTATTAATATGCTCTAAAAAATGTAAAAAAATAAAAAAAAAATGCACTATAAACTTTTAATATTTCTTCTCGTAGTGTTCTAATATCGACTTATTTCCGCAACAATTTCCAAGCTCTATTTCAAACGTCGTAGTTTTTCTAGAAAACATGTGAGAAACGCGAAAATGTTTAACACGCTAAAAGGTACCCACTGAACTTTGAGGTTTTCAAATTCATTGATCTGTTGTTTTGATTTGTATTATTACTAATACAAGTGATAAGAGATAAAATTAGTACATTTTTTACACGATGTCAAACATCTAATAATTGTTTACCCAATAAATACAATAACCCCCGTCGATTGAGTGAAAATAACAACAGCGACCGTTAGGTAGCGATTGTTGGGGTGTACATGGTAATTGGCAACAGACAAAACGTTAATTATTAATAATATTATAAAATAAAAATAATTGTTAATTATCACTTTAATACGAGTAGGCGTCTATACTGTATCCGCGTATACTTACAAATATAACTTTTACGCGGACCGTAAGGACTAATAATTAGCCAAATGTGTGTAGTAGACACGATAAAGGTATGTAATAGGTGTACATAGAGATGTAAGCTTGAACATTTTCAATTGAAAATTTTTTTTTCATTAAAAATTTCTGAAAATGTTCAACTTTCTTTGAAAACTTGAAAATTTGTTTTTTTTTTTGTATTTTTCTCAATTTAATTAATTTTTAAGTTTAAATATATTTAAATACTTTATAAAATTACTGTTTTATTTTTATTTACATTGATACGAGTATAACGCCAGAATCAAACAAAACACTTAAAATAAAAAATATATAATTTGGGTAAAATTGAGAATGTGAAGAATCAATAATTGTAACAAAACGATTATACACTCATAAATTTTACTGAAGTAAAAATACAACATTTTTAATAAAAGATAAAAATGTACATTTATTACCGAGTTAAATATTATATATTTATATAGGTATATATTATATATATTTAATGATTTGTGTTTTGAATTTACTTTATTGTGTTCATTAGAATAATACCAACATTATATTAAAATGGGTAAATGGTAATAAAAGTACATATTTTAAAATATAATTATGAAGGTTAAATATACCATACAACTATATAATATCAAAAGATTTATATTTTGATAAGAAATTAATATGATAAATTATAAAATTTTCACCAAAAAAATGTTTCATGAAAATTTACATCACTAGGTATACAAGATGTAGGTTAGCGGTCATCAAATGGAGTCCAAATGGAATATTTTATTTAAATAATAATAATAAAAAAAGTAAAAACCGATAATAATAAGTACACAGGTATAGGCTCAGTGGCCTTGACAGTTTGTTTGATTTGCCACCAGACAGTAGCTGTTCTTAAAATTTTCAATATTAATGAGACTTCGCATCAATCATTTGCCGAAAAATGTCCAGTAAGTGTAGTGAACTTAGTAAATCATAAATTGAGAACTTGCGTATAAAATATTAAGTGCATGAATACAGCGTTGACGAATGATACACACAATTTCTAGCAGTTAGTTGAGAGCAAGACTTGCCATTTTTTCCCCTTATTTTAACCAAAATTTCTATTTCTATTTTAACTATTATTATTTTTAAATTTGTATTTGATTTCAATTAATTAAATTAAACTAATTATTATTTAATTTATTATTATTAACGCCACTTGGCCACTATGTTCCTTTTCATTATAATATAATATGTTAAAAATATTTGGTTCAAACATTATGATGGTCCCTTTAAATTGTTAAAATTCCGAATGGGGCCATCCAAAAATATTAATTGGTGATCCCTGTGGTAGATTATAAGAATAACCGGACAATTTGAATAACTTTCGTTATAATCAATATTTGAAAAAAAAAATCATTTTTATACATAATTTATAGACGATTGCGCTGCATGTACAGTACAACGTTTTTTATTCTTATTTTTTAATACGGAAAATAAAAAAAATGTCAATATTATTACAATTTCTTTGAAAAATTCAAAAAAACCATTTTTTAAATCAAATTTTAAGAACGTTTTCGATACGACTCGCAGGTAGAAATGGAAATTAAATTCGTAATAATGTAAATCATAATATATTGTTTTAAATCGGAAAAAAAGAGATTTATTTTTAAAATATCAGAAAACAATTAAACCGACGTGATGACAATGTGCATCTAGTGATGTGCCACTAGGAATATTCCCTAAGGATATTTCTGGAATATTCCCCAAACTATTGGGAAGTTTCTTTCAAAAAAATTTGATTTAATTAAAACAGAGAGGTTGTATAAAATATAATTATAGGTAATAATAAAGAAATCATATAAAAACCCAATCTATTTATACCGAAAACTTAAATTTGTAGTTTAGGTGTTTATAGTTTGATTAAGTTACCAACAAAATAAGTTTTTGGAATTTCCAAAAGTCTTCCCATTCTACAGTTGTAATTTTGGGTATGAAATATTTGTAATTTCGATAAATTACAACCATTTTAATTAATCATAATACTATGAATAAATTTAAAAACTTATTATATTTCCGTTAAACTTATCTGGTCTTGGGAATATTTAATTATTTTATGTAATGATTTCCGGGAATTTGCACATCATCGATATACAAATTGTAATGTTATAAAATCAATATTATTTTATTTTAAATTTATATCGGAAAAAAATAATTTTGATCAGGAAAATTGTAATTAAAATAGTCAAATTTCATTCCTAGATCGTTTTAAGAGGACGCTACCTTTGAAGCATTAATTGATGTCTCTGTCTAACACTCGTAGAAATAATAGTTTCACACGTTTCAATTATAGCTAGTGTCTTGTTAGTTTTGATTTAAGAGTGAATTGACCTATTATAAAACTTTTGGGTAAGAATATTATCTGTGATTAAGCGTTGGTGATTTTTCGATATTTTCGTTGTCGAGCAAGAAATGGGTGTGTGATATATCGAAAATGTCATGTCGTACGTGCAGTGTAAAGACGGTGACAGCAAATTCGGCAGTAGCATCCTTTCAATTTTAAATGATTTTAAATTTTATATTAATTAAAAGATAATAATATTCTGTTCTTTTTTCTTTGATCGTACAGATGAGAATAACTCACACCAAGGGCGTCCGCAGGAATTTGTCAAGGGGAGGGCAAAATATTTTCCTTTTTACATTTTTTGTCTTACTATCCTAGCTATTAAGTAATACTTATAAATAGGGTGTGAATTTGTATGTATTAAAAATTCAAAAATATGTACATATTTAATTTTATCCAAATATGTAATTAAAAATACAAGATACGTAAAAAAGAAAATGTTTTATTCTTGAAAAAAAATTATAAAATTAATTTATTAAATAAGTACGTAAGTATAAAATATTATACAGCACTACATTATATTATTATTTTATTAACATTAATTAGGATTTAGGAATACATTCAAGTTAAGTATTTATTCATCGGAGTTAAAATCTACTTCGTAGTCAACAAAACAATAATTGACAATCATATACTTTTTTAGGTCGTCAAAAGTAAATCGACGTCGATAGTAATATGTTTTTGTGAAAATATGTAATTTTACAAAACAACATAACACACAAATCCGCCCCCTAGTTATAAAGTATTTTTGTGATATATTTTCTTTCATATAGACAAAGAATGTAAAAATATTTATGAATTATACGTAGATGGTTAATTAAAACTTAATCTTACAGCACTAATCTTAATTAATTGTTATGAAATTTTAAATTATCAAATGCATTATTTTTTAATAGATAAAATGTTACCGTTGGTTATATGATTTTAGGTAAATTATAAAATTATATATTTCTAGTTTAATCAGTCATTGATACAACAAACTTAAAAAGTTGTAGCTATTGTAGGTACCAGCTATGAAAAACATGAACATTTATTTTTTTTGTCAAAAAAGTAAAAACTGCAGTATTGCACTTGGTCCCACCCCTACATCTCATAATCTATAAAAGCAACGTTCTTAGTTCTGAGTTTCGAACTCTGAATCGAGTGTAATAAACATCACTCTGTAAGAAAAAAAAAATGTTTTTAAATTTAATTTAAAAAAGTTTATTTTGCGATATTTTATATTACAACGGTAATGATTGAGGTTGGGATTATAACGCGCTTTGCATAGTTTTAAAAATCTACGTGATACTCGTTTTATAACATAACTAAATTGAATTTTTTGACGATTTTAAATATATGGTCATTTTTTGCGTTTAAAGATTTTAGAGAATTTTGAAGTTTTTTCTAAATTTAAATTTAAAAATTTATTTTCGAATTTTCACATGTTTTTATATGATTTTTATAATAAATATATGACCTGAAGTCTAAACCACTAGGTACAGAAAAAAAAAGTTAATTTTCAGATGAAATAAGTAGTCTAAATGATAACTTCTGTCTGTAAAACTTTTCTACAATCACTTAAAAGCTTAGAATGTATATTAGAATTTATATCTTTAATATAAAAAATAAAAATTATTTAGTGCACTATTTAGAATTGTTAGGGCATTTTTAGTTTTTTTTAGAACATTAAAATCATCAATAATAATATATGGTAGTCAACCCAGAAAAAGCCAAGGGAGGAGAAACTGCCCCTACTTGCCCCCCACTACGGACGCCCTCGAGTCACACTAGGATCACTGTAGTAAGCATAGATTGTTTGAATAGAAAATTGCATTTTTTTTCAACGAGATATTATGGTTATGGGTTTGAATTTGAAATATTTAAAATTAAAAGTGTCTCTCATCTTGAAATATTTCAATAAAACTATGAAAAATATATTTTTTTTTCTTTTAAACGTATTTGATTATAGGTAGATGACATTAGAACTGATAATTGATTACATACATTTATTGTGTGACATGTCGATAATGAATGATTTATCAACCAAGGTATGCGAATTATTACTGTGTCGATAGGTTATAAATGAGGTAGGTTATAGGTATAATGAGTGTGTAAAATATCAAAAATTAAAATCGTTCATGATATTATCTCGCTTGAAATTTAAAATATCGAACAATATAGCCAACGCTCAAGCTGCACAGATAAAAATATGTTCCCAACTAAAAATTTTACAACAGGTAAATTCACTTTAATTTCGAAACTACTAACAGCGTACAATTTTGAAACCAGTGAACGAAAATTTGCCATGTCTTACGCGTGTAAGACGGAGACAACAAATTCGGCTGTAGCGTCCTATCTCATCAACGGAATATACTATATGGGCTAGGTAACCTGCTTATTATCGTCTACGGGTAATCAAGTTTAACCAATTACAATTTTATATCGTAACGCGATTACGGTCATATCAATGTCATTATATAGTACCTATCTTGGTAAACCTTGCACGACGACGTGGCGTAGGTCAATACAGCTGTCACGAAAATGACTTTATGCATGGGAGTAGACGTGTAGGCATTGCTCGAGTCGTAAATTATTGTTTACTGCTATTGTGTACGCACAAAAGTTTCATCGCGATCCATAATAAATTCAATAGCCGTCGGTGGCTAAAGCGTTTATATTGTTTGTCCGCTGCAGTTATTGTCGAGGTCACGACTACTCGCATAGACACAATAAGTATAATATAGTAGGTGCTTAAATAATTGATATAATATATCAAGTGGGTATTAGGTACGCAAAGTAGTTTGGGGTTTCGGAGGTACATCCATAAAAGTGACGTCGAACAATATTTCAAACGAGAGCGGAGCGTGTCCCGTTTCAAATCATTTTAAATTTTATATCAATTAAAAGATAACAATAATTATAGTATTATATTCCTTTCGCCTTAACCGTACAGATGAGAATAAACCGCACTAGGATCGCCGTAGCAACCATAGATTGTTTGAATAGAAAATTCTTGCTTTTTTTTCCCAAGAGATAATATTATGAATTTGGGATTCCGTATTTGAAGTATTTCAAAATTAAAAATTTTTCTCCTTTTGAAATATTTCAATGAAATTATAAAAAAAACATATTATTTTCTTTTAAACGAATTTGGTTATAGGTAGATGATATTATGACTGATAATTGATCACTCACATGTATGACGTGTCGACAATGAATGGTTGCTCAACCGAGGTATATGCGAATTATTGCCAAGTCAATAGGTTGTAATTAATTAGGTAGGTTATATAGGTACTATATGATATAATATATAAATTGTATAAAAAAAAAATCTTATATTTTAATATATTATTATTATATATGCATAGGTACTTGTGCAATGTTGAAACGTTTAAGAATAATGAATAAATAAATATATTACATACTACTATGTACCTATATACACGGAAAACGACGTACGTCTGATATCCATGATCGGAATTTTTTCACAGTGCCTACGTCGGATCTATCACAACATTTCGGTGGATATTAATAATAATATTATGTTCGAAGATGCCTGCAATATATAACCCGGAGCCATTACACGAAGTTGTGAGGTATAATATATTATTATATTGTTCACTGGGTCAGCGGGGGGGGGGGGGGAAGGTAAATAATAAAAACCATAATAATAACGATAAATGGAATGAACTATGTCCGGCGGCGATGAGGAGGACGTTAACGCGTTTGCACAGGCGTTATCGCACTCGTCTTCGATGGAGTCGGTGGCTTGATGAAAAATATAATATTCTGTACGAATATTTAATTTTAAACGCTTATAAAAAGATAAATCTTCTTACTATTGAAAATGGACGTTTACATTTTTTAACTTGGTCACGAACAATCTATAAGGAATCTATCCTCGTATTAAATTGACAAGCTTTTGAAAATATCTATTGTATGTAAATCGTAAAAAACTAAAAAGTCAAACAAACATACACGGTGTAAAACCATTAGACATTTAACCAAACCTGGGCAAGTTAATGATAACTTTTAAATGAGTTAAGTAGATAGAACAATTTATAAAAAGCTTACAGTTAATAGGGTTATTCTAATTTTGTTTAACTCAGTTAAGTTATACGTTTCACGTTGGAAACTTACAATTATTAATTTATGAAGTCAAGTCAAGTCATTTAGTTTTTTTTTTTTTTAATAGCAATATGCATCGTCAATGATAATTTCATTATATTTAATATTTATTTATAAATTAGCGTAACTCGGATTTTAATAAAAGTAACTCATTGTTTATTAAGTTTATATCAGTGAATATCAATCAAATCAAAAATTAAGTTAATGAAAATCAAATTTAAAAAAGTTAAAACCAAAACTCAACTTGAACTTTTCAACTCACTTATACCCCGCAGGCTTGCATTTAAGCCTCCGCTCAAGGTCATGTAGGGACACACATTTATAGTGTAATTTGATAATCATTATTGCTCGTAATGTTATATGATATTATGTATGTGCATACACGTCAAACAATAAATCTGATATCCGAGATGGGAATGTCTCGTATAATTTTTGCGTCACAATTCGTCGATATTTCGGCGGACATGACAAAGACGGCGACATAATACTATTACCTTCAGCAGCCATTACACAAAGTGATGGAGTGTATTAGACGTATTGTATTTTATGGGTCAACGGGGGAAAAAAAATTGAAATAATAATAATAATAACGATAGTTATATTATACACGTGAACGGAATGAAAAATGTTCGGTAGCTACGAAGAAGACGTTAACGAATTGCCCCGGCATTATCGCACTTATCTCCGATGTCGTCTAAATCGTGTATTACCTCAGTGTGTGTGTGTGTGTGAGCTCACTGTTGACACGATAATAATAATATTATAATATATAATGTAGAAGTGTGTGTGCGCGCGCGTTTGGAGAGTGCCACTATATCGAAAACGACATAACAATGCACTATACCACGACCGCGGTATCTATACCTATATTATTACGTAGAGTACATCAAACAGTCGATATCTAGGCAGTCTAGACAGGTTGGCCGTTCTACACCTATATAGGTATTATTATACGTAACTCGTTGTAATAATAATAATATATTGACTTTTGAAAAAACATATATACATACTATTATATACTATATACGCGCTTATATATATTATACACACCATAAGTAGGTATAATATATAGGTATATATATATATATAGACGCGCTGCTATTATGATGCATATATTGTTATTACTGTCGTCTCGGTCGAGTATAATATTATGGGTAGGCAACACTACGGCGTTATACGATCGATACGAATAATAATTAATAGGTACTACGACCACAGCAGCGTTGGGCCCAGATAAATATTTCTTCATCCAGATAACAGACCGAAAATCCATTTGGATGTACGTGAGAGTTAACATTGAATTTTGAAAATATATACATAAGTAGGTAGAATATACACGGGTATATAGACGCGCTGCTATAACGATGTATATATTAATATATTACCGTCGTCTCGGGTAAGTATATCGCACGGGTCACCTAATCGTTATACGATCGATACGAATAATAAATAGATACTACAGCCATAGCAGCGTTGGGCCCAGATAAATGTTTCTTCGTCCAGACAACAGAACAGAAATCCATTTGGATATACATAAGAATTAACATTGAGTTTTGAAAATACATACATAAGTAGGTATGATATGAGTGGGTACCTATGTAGACGCGCTGCTATAATATTATGTATATATTAATGTATTACCGTCGTATCGGGTAAGTATATCACGGGTTACCGACATAGGCGCAAATTGGGGGGGGGGATTCAGAGGCTAATCCCCCCCAAAACAATTTCCATAGCCCCCCTAAACATTTCCTACATTCTGTTTTGAGCTCGTTCAATATTATCAAAGTAAGGATTTAGCCCCACCTCCAAATCCCAAACGCCATTTGCGCCTATGGTTACCTAATCGTCGTACGATCGATATACGAATAATTAGTAGATACTACAACCATGCCAGCGTCGAGCTCAGATAAATATTTCTTCGTCCAGTTAACAGAACAAAAATTCATCTGGATATACATAAAAAATTAACATTGAACTTTGATACTGACTTTTGAAAATCTAATATATTATAAAACGCTCGTGTCACAGTGTTAGTGGCTTGACAGATTCTTATGACATTTTGTGTGCATAACATTCAGTAGGTCTGAGAATAGGTCGTAATGTATTATTTTCGCCCTCCCACAACCTATCGGGATGATGTCCGGACGGGGGTTTTGTGATTTTCGGTGGAAATTTGTGTCTATATTATATGGTTTCTATTGGTTATAGTAGAAATAATTAATAGAAATTAGAATATTTACTTATTATTGGTTGCCATCGGTTATCCGGGCAGATCAGGTGCAAGCATGTATCAAATCAAATTTTCGCACATAACGCCGTTGCACATTTTCCGCGATCCGACGTAGTCGGATTGCCTACCAGAGAGGCTGAGTTGCACCCAGAAGGAGTTGAACAATGAACAATCACAAATTTTTTTAAATTGTAATTTTTACGGTCAACGGAGTACGCGGTATCAGCTAGTATATTATACACTATATACGCGCATATATATTATATATACACATATAAGTAGTTATAATATATATATAACGGGTGATTCTTTTATCAAACAACACTCATTATTTCAAAAAGTATAAATTTTTTTGAAAATATTTTTTTACATAGTTTCAAGTCGCTTATAAATCAACGTTTTTATTAAAAAATTATATTTTTTATCCTTGTAAATTTTAAATGTTTTACTCTTTTGAATGACAACATTAGGGTTTTAATTTTAAAAAAAAAAAGTATTTTTAAAAGCTCCGAGTCGTGTGTTGAAATTTCGAGAATTATTTCCAGAATTACCTTTACCTCCACAGCCAATACTTACCCGATGGGGAACTTGGCTAGAAGCCACATCATATTATGCTGATAATTTCAATTCCATAAAATCGGTGCTTTTGTCTTTAGACGAAAATACTGCAAAATCCATAAAGAATGCTATAGCTTTATTTGAAAATAGAACTATACAAAATGATTTAGCTTACATAAAAAGTAACTTTGGCTTTATCACTCAATCTATTTTGAAATTAGAAAATGCATCACTTTTACTCGATGAGAATTTGGAAATCGTTGAAAACACCAAATCTAAACTTGG
>NC_042493.1:122693163-122697720 GCF_005508785.2 Acyrthosiphon pisum
TCGAACGGAGTTTTAGCAAATATAAAAACATACTAAGGTCAAACAGAAGATCGTTCATTTTTGAAAATTTAAAACATCATGTAGTTGTTTCATGTAATTCATTCGAGTAGCTTTATCAATTTTATATCAATTAATATTTTAGAGATTTTAAGACTTTAGAATTTTTTTAATGTTTTTATATTTAAGTGTTTAACATATTTATTTTTATTAATTGGTATTTAATTTATAGAAAATGTGTTTTTTTAAATAATATTTATTTGGTATATTTAAGCATATTTTTATTGCATATTTTTGCATATTTTTAATAAACCAAATGCATATTTAATCATTTTTTATTGCATATAAATCCTAGCCCTAGTGATCACATTGGTTCAGGCCATTTTGATTCTGTTAACCAGTTGATTCCACGAAGCATTTTTTTTTCAATATAATATTTGATTTGGGATTTTCATTACACCCATTTACATTCTATACCTATATACTATTATTCTGTTATTCAATTATTTGCAATTATTCTTTATTTGTATTATTTAAAACATGTCATTATTTTTTTTTTTTTAATAAAAAAGAATATTTTTGCATATAAAAGATTATTTTATGAAATTATAGAGCATAGAAACATTTTATTTTTAGGTTTTTAAGAGCATCTAAATCATGTCTCTAGTTATAACCTTTGACCAAGAAGTTCATATTTTATAAAATAATTTTTCCAAACATTTTAATTATATAGGTACCTATTTTCAAAAAACATTTGTACGAACACTTTATAAAAAATTTTTTACTCGACATTCTTATGCAATCATAATATAGTACAATATTTTGTTATTATGATAAGAAAATATTTATAAAATATTATTAGTCGAGTATTCATTATTCAAGCACTTTAAAATATTCACAAAATATCATAATTTCCCAAAATGCTGTGTGGGCGGTGTATATATATAGACGCTCCGTCATTATATGTATAGGTATTAGTGCCGTGCAAAGCGAAAACGGAATGTTTCCGGTCAATATGATTAAAATATTTAATATTGGCAGAAAGTGGGTAAGTGGATGTCGCTCTGCTGTACAGTAGGTTGCAAGTGGGTCGATGTATGTAAATGGTTGTATTAAACTTGAATTCAGTCATATAATATCATTGTAAAAGAAAAACGATTCTGAGCGGTTTGTCAGTCTGGATATTGTTATTATTTATTATATCCTGTAAGTTGAATTTATATTATAATAGGTATTATTATTTTTTATTCGTTTCTATGGTGATATACAAAGCGTTTGAAATTAAAATCCCATTTTTAGTGGTTTTTCGTAATTTGTCGGTGGTTTTTACTGCGGCATTAAATAACTATTGAGAAAATCAAAAAATGACCTTTCTAAAGTACCATCTTGATCCACTTTGCTAAAAGATAAGGTACTATATAGGACTGACGGTATTTTCGGTATACCGTAAAAAACCGTTTAAATGGTAAACAAGTATTGTGTACCTACCTACCATTTAGGTGTGTTACTTAGCTACAAATTGATTACTTTTAAAGTTCTATACTGTAGCAGTGTAGAAAAATAAAGATATAAAATACCTATTCATGTATTCATGTTGTTTTATAGGTAATAGATGTTAATAGCCGATAGGTAGGGACAGTTTAAAAAAAAATCCACTAGTTTGACTAGTTACCTACTTATTATCTAGTATCAATGACAATAATATAAATTATAATATTATAATATATATTATAGTATATAATAAAGTGTGTAATGTGATACAATATTAAAGTAAAAAATATCGATACTAGTTAGATTTTATTTATTATTTCGGTATACCGTACCATATCGATTTTTCGGTATATCGTTTCAAACTGGTATTGAAATCAATACCGTAATACCGAAAATTATTTTCAATACCGTCAGCCCTACGTGTATTTGTCTCCTATGACGCTTCGCCAATGTATTTGAACCATAGGATAGTTGTTATCTGAATAAGTTGCACTTTTTTTTTAGATTTTGAATGGTAAAGACATTTTTCTACCATTCCTTTTCTCTGACGATGTATTAGAAAGCCGTAGCTTTCTGAATTTGTGATCGCATAATACGGATGGTCCATTTTTGTCGGTGACGATGGTTTTATTCGGTCCGATTTCTACGTGCAACAGTTTGGCCATTATTTATTAGTGTTTTACATGTCAGTTTATGATAATGATGTGTGACCATATAATTACAATATTAAGTATAATAATAAATTGAAAGTATTCAATTTAAAACTTAAAACTAATACGACAAGTACTGGCTTAAAAACATGGTGAAGTCAATAAATTCTAATTGATCGTAAAGAGAATATCATAGTAACCAAATAACTGTGTAAAAAAACTGTTAGGTACACATATTAAATAAACCATTTTCTAATAGACATAGACCAACGACACACCAGCGAAAAAATGGAGAAGAAACGTCATCAGTGCGATGTCTGCGACAAGTCGTTCAGCCAAAGTAGCAGTTTGACGAGACACAAGCGGACTCACACAGGCGAAAAACCGTACGCGTGCGATGTATGCGAAAAGTCGTTCTCACAAAGTGGCCATTTGACAGCACATCGACGCACCCACACAGGCGAAAAACCGTACCCGTGCGATGTATGCGACATGTCGTTCTCCGAAAGTGGCAGTTTGACAGTACATCGACGCACGCACACAGGCGAAAAACCGTACCCGTGCGATGTATGCGACATGTCGTTCTCCGAAAGTGGCAGTTTGACAGCACACCGACGCACGCACACAGGCGAAAAACCGTACGCGTGCGATGTATGCGACATGTCGTTCAGCCAAAGTAGCAATTTGACGAGACACAGGCGGACTCACACCGGAGAAAAACCTTACGCGTGCGATGTGTGCGACATGTCGTTCTCCGAAAGTGGCAGTTTGACAGCACACCGACGCACGCACACCGGCGAAAAACCGTACGCGTGCGACGTATGCGAAAAGTCGTTCTCTAACAGTGACCATTTGACGAGACACAAGCGGACTCACACCGGAGAAAAACCGTACGCGTGCGATGTATGCGAAAAGTCGTTCTCCGAAAGTGGCAGTTTGACAGCACACCGGCGCACGCACACCGGCGAAAAACCGTACGCGTGCGATGTATGCGAAAAGTCGTTCTCCGAAAGTGGCAGTTTGACAGCACACCGACGCACGCACACAGGCGAAAAACCGTACGCGTGCGATGTATGCGAAAAGTCGTTCTCTCAATTCACCAATTTGACAAGACACAAGCGTAAGCACATGGCACACTGATCGGAATTATCAATGATCTATGATTCGATGACCGTATTAAAATAAGGCAAATCTTTGACATATTGCCAATTATTATGGTCAATGTGTTAATTTTATCAAGTAAACAGTTGTTTCTCAATACTAAATAGATTGCTAATTGTTCGTATTATGCTTAAATAAATACTACGTTTCGTATGGTTTTCAATGTTGAAAATGCAATGTGGTTTTCTATTTTCTATGTAAAACATTGAATTTAAATATCGTTTATTTTGTTTTTAAGAATATAAGACAATAATAATTTATTGATAATCTAAACCTTCATTCTGGACAGCGAAAAAAATTACATTAATCTTTTAACGTGGGCAAAATATGAATTAAAAAAAATTAATAGGTGGTGCGGCTAAAAATATAAAATTACCGCAAACTGCTCAAGAATCGAAAATAATTTCTGGTACTTATGTTTAACAAACAGACAAAACTTGAGCGGCTGAGCCAGAAAGCAAGCAGTACAAAAAATATATAAATTATAATTTAAGATAATATTAATTTGTAAATTAATCGTATATCTATATAAAAGTAATAGAGTATAGGCTATAAGTGATGAATCAGAAAAAATTGATTTATAGATAATGTAGTTGATATATATTTTCAAAAATAAAAAAAAGAAGATATCCTAATAAACTACTAATATTATTGTTTATCGATATAAATATTACCATATAATAGTTTGTAGACTTTTAGCTGATATTATAGGTATACAATTGTTTTTCTAAAATATATGTTACCTTTTATTTAAAAATGATGTTATCCAGTTAATAAAAAGGATACCACAAAAAAATGTAAGCAGTTAATATTATGTGGTTTCGAGCGAAGCGATCAGTTTATTTTTACTCATTCCGGCCGATCAAAACCTTTGCCCCCTCTATTGAAAACTGAAATGACGCCACTGATATCCACCACGAAATTATTAAAAACGTATTTTCTACACCAATCATCATATTATAATTATTATTCACATGGATACCTTCGTAGATTATTGTCCGATAATTAAATACATTTTAAAAACAACCGTTTTCCACGTAGTTTTTGATTTTATTAAATTTTGTGTTTTTTACGAATCCAAAACGGACCATTGCGAACCATCAACATAAATTCGAGTGATTAGCTCTCGTGTCTGTTACCCTATTTCTTAAAATGTTCCTTCAAAACAACTCGTCCAAAATAACTTTAAAATTGCCTATTTAGAGTGGTGATTTGCTGAGTACCTAACTGATGGCGCGGACAAAACTTTATGTACTAA
>NC_042493.1:122698883-122730664 GCF_005508785.2 Acyrthosiphon pisum
CCTCAACAACTCCCGGCTTTATAACACTAAACGGCCCTTTTCAGGGCCAACACGACACCGACTTCGGCGCTTAACTAAGCTGTCCGACCCGGGTCAGGTTCGTCGTCGGGGTACCGCTTGATTTAAGTCTGTACCGACGACGGCCGGCTCCCCAGCCCAATACTGATTGTTGTATACATATTATATTATTAAACCTATCTCATTGTAAAGTAGGGTCCGGCTGTTGCCCGACCACCACCCAAGCACCACCGATTGCGCCGACTCACTTAAATAAGTCTGGTCGGCGCAAATCGACGCTTTACTGATCCACAATATTGTCGATATAATATATATTTTCTATAGCAATAGATATATTTGATTACCGCTATAAACCATCGTATTTTTATTTGACGATACGGGTTGTCCAATCAGACACCCCGTAACAATGATATCAATTGAAAAATAGAAAAATGATAAAATCTCAAGAGCTGATTACATATTTACTTACGGTAGGTATAGTATACCAAATCAAAGCTCTAAAACTAATTTTGTGCTAATCGTTTTTAATGACTATTATAATAGTTAATTATTAATTATTATCAATATATTAAAATCAAAATACATAATAATAAAAATAGACCACATATTTACTATAACAAAGTACAAAATAAATGTACATTAAAATATATATTATTACGTTTTGATTCTCTCTTGACAAACTATGCAGCTTGTGCTAACGGGACAGAGTTAAATTACATCAAACAATGGTGACATAATATATATTATGACGATAAACAATATATAATAAAGTTTACGAAATAAATAAATATTATAATAAAAGCAAGATAAAAAACAAAAGAAGGCCATAAACAATTCATAAATAATCAAAAGAAGAAAGAGTTGCATAAAATAATAGTTAAGATATTATTTAACCTACAGACTGAAAAAGAATTTACACGCCTTTTAAAAATGTTTACATATTTTAATATCAATTTCCTATTATAATATACATTGATATGGGCGGATTAAAATTTGAAGTTGTGATATGGTACCTATCCCAAATGTTGAGTATGCAGAAGCTTACCTGCTAACTTATGTACTAAGCTCACCGATTTAAAATAAACACCAGTTGGCCACTAAAAATTATACTGTGTACCTAATTATAAACTAATTTATTTATAACTACAGATGCATTAGTCTTTATAATGTAGGGGCTCATAAAAATAATAACGCGGTATAATTAAACAAATTAATATTTTAGTTCGCGGCAACCACGTCAAACAATTAATAACTAACATTATTATTAAAAATAAACAATCAATCAAACATTATAAGCGTTACGATTACAATTACAATATTGCAATTAAAACCAATGGGAAACAATGTGAAAGAGCGGCTGACAAAATGTTGCTAACTAACTATATGATAAAATAATAATAATAATAATAATAATGATAATCGAATTATGATAATAATATATTATTACTACAATAATAATTATAGTTTTAGTTAATAACACACATTTCATCGATCATAAATGCACAATCTGTTAATCTTACCGGTCGACTGAAAAGAAAAATGATATTATGCAGACGTATTCTACCAAACTAAAATAATATGTTTACATTATCCTTTACCACTGTTTGGTCATATTTACACATTATTATACCATTGAACTTTTTTTGAATTTATTAAATAATTATATTATTTCTCGTCGCGTTTGTGTGAATAAATATTCGTCGAATAAATAGTGATAATAACAGAAAAAAATACATTTATAAATTATACATTATAATTTGATACCCGGTACAAGGTATCTATAATATAAAAATGAATCGCAAAATGTGTTGGTAAGCGCATAACTCAACAACGCCTGGACCGATTTGGTTCAAATTTTTTTTAAGATGTTCGTAATTGTCAGGAGAATGTTTTTACGAAATAAAAATTTAGGAAAATCCACCGGAAAAGTAGGAAATCTGGATGTAAAGAATACAACAGTGGCGCAACAGTGTTTTATATATTGTTTGCTATTGGTTTTGTTGATTATTTATTATTATTATTTGTTGATTATTTCTATTATTAATTTTTAAATCTATATGTATAAAAATGGAGGCAAAAATGAATAACGATTCATCAATCGAGAACGGCTGGTCCGATTTGGCTCAATTTTTTTTTTAAGATGTTCGGAACTGCCAGGAGAAGGTTTTTACGAAATAAAATTTTAGGAAAATCCACCGGAAAGGTAGGAAATCTCAAATCTGTATGTGAAAAATACAACAGTGGCGCAACAGTGCATTATATTATATTGGTTGCTACTGGTTAATCGGGCATGTTTGTTGATTTCATATAACATAAAAATGAATCGCAGAATGTGTTGCCAAGCGCAATAATTCTACTGTACGTGTGTCGTGATTGAACTCCACCTAAATGGTTAGACCGAGTTGAATGAATTTTTTTGTATGCGTTTGCGTTTGTTCGTCTGATTTTAGTACGGTTAGGTTAGGATTTTGTATTAATTGATTAAATCAATCCACCATAGGTAGAATACGACAAACTTGGTATAACTTTGATACTTAAGAGTTAAATCATACGCACTAACGTGCATACAGCACGGGGTCCGCGATCTACCGCAGGTAGATTGCCTACATGATAATGTACTGCTGCGAACCAGAATTTTTATTCCCGACAATGGAAAAGTTAAGATTAATTTTGAAACCATACACCGAATATTAAATAACGAATTGAACAAAGTTTGAGTCACATATAGTTATGGTACACCTAACATAATATAATTGGTTACGTCAATTCGATTATTTTAAAAATAAATTGGTACTAATTTTTATAGAGAATAGCTAGTATCAAGTTTTTGGAAATATATTTTTATAAAATTGGAAGTCGTTAGAAAAAAAACATTTTTTTAACAAATAATAAAAGTTTTTTTGTTTTCATCGTCACCATTTTCTTAGTATTTCACTTTTTTGAGTGTTAGTTTACATTTTTGATAAAATATTCCGGAACGGAATAGATTTCTGAAAATTTCCAAGTATAAAAATCGAATTTTGAACTCGTATTATTACAGGCACTTAATACATTTTAAAGTTTTGATGAGCGGAGCGGAGTTTTTCGTTTAGATAATGATAACAGACCAAAAATCTATTTGGATATACATAACAGTTAATTCGACTAAAAAGATATATGAGGGTGGAAATCCAAAACGTATAGGTACTTTTGCCAAGATTGACGAAATCGAGTTGGATATCAATTTAAAAACGGTTATTTTTTATTGTATTGGATCAAAAAAATGTATCGCACATTAATTTAAAAAAATATTTTTTATTTGTCTAAATGGTTTGAGATGTATCTGAAGTTTAAAATGTTGCTCCTATATTGTTGGTGCCTATAATTAAACGTTTTTTTTTTTTTGATTGAAACTATAATAGTTAGGTATGCAACCTATTTTAACAATACCATTATTTATTTATTTCAATTCATAGCACCCGCAGACTGTACTATAATATGTAGTCTTAGGATTCATTTTAAACTAAATAATTTTATTTTTAGTTACCTACCTATTTAAACTAAATTAAACGATCCTGCAAGTACCTGTGGCTCATATAATTGGTAGAAATTGAAATGAAAATCATAAGAAGTGTAAATAAATAAATCGAAAATTTTTTTTTTTTAAATCGGGAAACAATTGTCAATTATTATCGTTGACATTGATCATGGATATAAAAATCATTAAGTTCTAAAATCAATATTATATCGTTATAAACTCATGTCAGAAAAAAACCGTGTATTGATAAGCAAAATTGTTAACGAAATTGAAATCAGCTAATTACGTACAGCAGAGTGGTACCCACTTTTTTTCGTCTCTCAAAAACGTGTCTTTCGAAGATTTTTAATGATGAACGAAATGCCATCAGTTAGTCTCGTGAAAGATGTAAAAAATCCGGATATACGTGTGTCAGATTACAGGGTCATGTTTAGGGCTCTGATTTATAAATGCCATAAAACCCATTCGAAAATGCTCTAAAAAATAGCGAGAAATGCATTTCAATCGCAATAACTCCCTTAAAAATGACTCAAAATTGTTGTTAACACTTTTTGAGCAAGATCAAACGAGTTGACGGAAAAAAAATCGTTTACGATATAACACCGACTGACCAATCAATTAGTTATAATTATTGTTTTTTTGGGTCCCTAATACTCTCTATAGATGAAATGTATGTCATCGGATGTATCAAAATCATCAACAGAACGAAATCGACAGTTAATGGTAAACGATCGGAACGAAATTTCTAGAGCTAATATTATGTATATTGAAATACCAATTGAGTTTAATCGAAAAATGAATGCCTAATATGGCTCGTATAAGAACGCACTAAAAATTAACAAAACTATCTAAAAACGAGTTATAAAAAACGCTCTAAACAAGCAAAAACTGCTAAGAACGTAAAACAACGAAGGGAAAAAGTTTAAGTCTTCAATTCTCTCTGACGTATGAATCGGAATTTGTACTTGAGAGGCGTTGCCTGCTGGGACTTTCCAAAAAAAATAAATAAAGCGTTTCTCATTTAAATCCGCGCAGCCCTAGTGTTGTCGAACAATTACAGCGACATTCGCACAACCCGTAATACTATAACTCGAGATCGTTTTAAGAATAAAGTTTATCCTGACCCGCCCCCCCCTGCAATAATCGTTTTCAAAATTAATATGCGTTTTTTTTTTTTTTAAATCGTATCAAGTATTTTTTATCGCTCTGTTCTTGTTTAGCGCAAATGTCATTATTTTTAACGCCACGGCACCCTCTGGAAACGATGACTGTAGCTGGGCGGGACGGAAACACAACAATAATTGCAAAACAAAAACAAACACTTAAAATGCGACGAGACTATACTAACGTCGTCGAAAGTCGAAAGCCCAACGCAATAACCGAGTAAAAACTAATAATTCAAAGCGTCCTCAAGAGTCGTTTTAGTCTGTATACATAATACAGTCACCCCCCCCCCCCCACGACTTGTGACTTTAGCCCCGGATTTCGCTCGATTTTTTTTCATTACGCCGAACGGTCCGCCGAACGATATCGTATAATATATTATTATGATCTCTTTGGATTGTACACGGCCGCTGCTCTTACAGCTGCACGAGTATGTGAGACGTGACGACAAAAACATAATCAGAAATTAAGAACGCGAAATGTTTTTTTGGCGAGCACTCCATTTTACATTCATTTCTTGTCTGGTAATCGTTTGTTTTCGTTCCAGCCGCATTTCCAGGACATGATAATATTATTGTAATAACGTTCACGAAAACGTCCTTTTCGAGGAACGTTTTTTAAATTAAAAAAAAAAAAATTGAAGAAATGGGAATAACTGCGCGGGGACGTGGTTTTTTTATGTAATAATAATATGACGTACTGGCGGTTATCCAACCACCACTGCGGACGTAATATCAAAGATTTTTTCTTCTCAAGAATGCATTACATGGTTTGAGAAATAAATTTTGGTACATTTTTGCGTAACAAAAGAAAAATGTCGCGAAACGTTTTAAAAACTATGCGTAAAATGTAATAAAAATATAAACACACATTTTCAATTTTTTTTTGTTCCCGTATATATATTTTTTTTAAATTTTTTTTAACTAGATCGAACAAGAATATAATATATACAATCTGTAATAAAATTTGCACAATAGGTATAGGTAATATGGGGTGCGGTACAAGACGTATACAACGCAAGACTGGACGGTATGAAAGAAGGGGGGAGGGGGTTAAATGGCCCTAATTCTAGGCGGTAATGTCTCTAAATATTAATAATTATTAAGCGGTGGATGGGCCGAGTGAAGTAACCACCCGAAAACGCAATTTTACAGATGAAACTAAAATTGTAATAGTTTTGTCAATAATTATGTAAGGCAGATGAAATTTGATCAGTGAACAGATCATATATTTAAATAAATAATAACAATCATACACTAAGTTAAAAGTGGCGAGTGGTTTTTAAATTAGACGTTATGCTTCTTCTGGCTACATCCGAATTAAGTTCCAAAACTATAGAAAAACACCCTTATCGAGTTCCGGGAAAAAAACTGACCATCTACAACGATTTCGGCAATCGTGTCCAACGAAAAAAAATTTTGATTCACCCTAATAGGTGTTCACTACGACTGTTCCAATAGTCGGTGTCCATCAAAGAATACGAAGTTTTCAATTTTCAACAATTAATTTACAGAAATGCTCTAAATGTTTTTTTCATATAAATTTAAACCAAGGTATCATAATATAACACTCGTCTGTAGAAAATCAATTTACAAAATGTAATTTACGATTCGAACATTAAAGTCTAGTAGATGCTTTTCACAAGAACCTAGGTTTAAACTTACTAATGTACGAAAGTAAAACATCTTTTACAGCATATCCTGTATTAAATACAGACGTGACATCAAAATGTGGGTATTTACAATTTAATGCGAACGACCTTAGTGGCTTTTAATTGGTGATTGCATCTATGTGTACATCCCCTCGATCCTTTTATTATAATGTTATCTATTTATGTTTTTGCTTATTTTTCAGAATAATATTCATACAAACGTATAAAAATGTATATTATGTAGTTTTATTAGTAAGTACTCTATCAAGAGTACTAAGATACTAGTAATAAGACGTTATCCTCAGTGGTGAGATAGGTCACGTGCAACTGCTTTAATGTTTTCTTTATATATTTTATACGCTAGTTGAGTTTCGGATTATTGAAGTATAAAGACGATATCAAAATATTACTTAGACGATTAATCAAAACGAAGTAAGCAAAAGACTATTACTACGTTTATATGATGGCGTTAAAACGGTTTAACTTAAAATAAAATAAACGTAGTAAATATAATATATGTTGTGAAAGACTCTTTAAAACATATCGAGGTTGCTGCGAATGATATCGACACAGTAAATCGGAGTTTACATATCATTTGGCCTTTCAACAATCAAAATACCTTGCAATAATAAATCAGGGTTAGGATGTATATAACGTTATCATGTTTTCATACTTTATCTTTTGGTCATGTACATTGTAGATCGGTTTATAAATTCGTTTTTTATAACAGATAATTATATGGATAAATATGTATTTTGCAATTTTTTCCATATTTGCCGGTTAATAAGAGTGTATTATACACGTTATGAAAACATGTTAAAAGACCAATTTTCAATAATAATAAAAAAAAAACCTAATAGCTTACAAATTGTAATACGCACCCATTAATTACTTCTGAATAGAAGCTGAACAAAGTTATCAATCTACCAAGAATGTGTTGTATGATAACCGGTGAAAGTCTTAGCTTAAAAACCTCTAAAAAACGTTCGTCATTCAACTCATTAATTTAGGGTGTACCTATGACATGCAGTAGTGAACCAAATTATTTTTTTATCTAGGTTTAAATTTTTTTTAGAATCAAATCAACAGGCGCCAGGTTAAGACATACTGTATTGCATGCATTTTATAATGTCATATCGATTGTTTTAATGGCATATATATATACTTTGATATTTTCTGTACATATTTGCATGCATTTTTTAGAGTATTTGAGGTCACAAATATACTAACCCTAATCATTATTGTTGTAACGATTGTGTGCAAATCAGCGGGACAATAAACGGACACGATCGTCTCTATTTCCGTGTACGCAGGTACACATTTTTTATGCTGTGGCCTGTCATCGATTTATTTCGTTCTATATGGAAATAAGTAAAGGAGTGGTCGAATGAATGTCAAATTAAAGATGCGCGTAGGACACGATATCGATTTAAAAAGGTTATCCTTATTAATAAATCGAAAAACTACCGAGTCGAACGAAATATTATAGTAGCAATAGTGGTGACTGGCCTATATAGTATTATTACCTATAAATTATTAGTTATACACTTTTACATGTTTAATATGCACAGCTGTCGAGCTATACACCGTGTAACCGGAACACCGAAGACAATTAATTAAATACCTAACTTTTGCTAGAATCAATAATTTTCATTTTTATACATACTTTATCGACTCGTGCGTTACGTGTATATAATGATATAACATTTTTATTTCCATTTTTTCATACTTACCTACTGAAAATCTGAAAATAAAAAATCTTAATTTGATGTAATTTATTTTACTGAAAATCTGAAAAAGCCCATTTGTAAATCTGGTTTATCGAAAAAACATTAATTATTTAAGTCGTGTAGTTTATTTTTCACGATTTTCGTTAAATCTCATTATATTTGTTAAGTCAATTTGATCCTGTCGTAAAAAACATTTTTAATTCAAAAACTACAAACTTTTTAAAATATTTTATGATAATTTTTAAATAGGTACCTAATTGTTAAAATCTAAATGTTTTCAAAAAAAATATTACTGTTCATAATAATGAGTCTTAATTCAAAAAACTTCCAGATTTCAAAAAATCATAAAAAATAAATCTCTATTGGCTCAGAAAAATGTAATGTCTTAGATTCTTTGCAGAACGATGAATGTATTGATTTTACAATAATGTGTTTTTTTTTTTAAATTTGTATTTGTGTTATTTTTTAGGGCAGTAAAAATGCTCAGGTTTTCTCTCGTCATAGTAAAGTGAATCAAGTTAGTACTTTAGGGGGAGTCAAAAGTAAAAAATTCCTAGTAGCTTACAAAAGCGCTAGAAAAACAAACAAAAATAAAAATAAAGGAAAAACGGAAATTTTTACGCAAATTACACAAAATACTCTAAAACTAATGTTTTCACCTAATGTTTATATTCGCATTTTATTTACACCATACAATATTCAAAATATTTTGACTTGTTTTCAGCTGTTTACGAATATTTTAAGTTACTATTTTTTTTAGTTTTTTTCCATAAATCTCAATAAAACTTTATCCGTAGGTAAACATGCTTGAAAATGTAATACAAAGCTTCCAGCGTATTGTTACATTGATAGTTGAAAGTATAAATAATATGGTTACAATTTTTTTTTAATTGTTTAAAATTCAAATTCTGAAAAAATGTATAAAATGTTCACTTTTCAAAGCTAAAGATTAAAAACTTAAGACAAGGTTTCTGTAACAAAAAATTGTAATATATCTAAATCGTACAATACGGATATCCACTTCTACTAATCTTACAACGGACTATATTTTAAAGACAGTTTAATTTTTATTAAATTAAATTAAAAATATTTACATCTATATTGGAGTAATGAATTTATATACGATTTGAACATTATTCGGTTTGTTGTACATATTTTTTACGATCAATAATCTCCCGAAGAGACATGTAAGTTCATTGTATGTTTATTCTTTGTAATGAAAATAGGTTACAGCTGCTGACGTACATTAATAATAATTGTTATATTTGTGGTGGTGGAAACTCGCCGCTCCACCGACTCTTTATTTGAAAATGACTGAAATCGATATTATGATATAGGAGAACCAAGGCCACTAATTACAAAATTGACTCGAAATTAATGATAATTTGATAACGATTTAATCAAACTAAAGATAAAATGTGTTTTCTCGTGTTTCCTATAAGTTTGTAAGCCACGAAGAGACTCGTAGACGGTATTTTTCAAACGGAATTGTTAAGAGTGAATGATAATAGCGACAAGATATTTTAAAAGGAAACTTTTCTTACGTATTCAAATATATATTTTTTAGCAATCTGTGAAAATAATTTATACGATTTAAATGTAATTCACTTTGTCGTCCAAATGACTTCAGAAAAAACACGACTTCTGCAGAGTCTTTGGAATAAAAAAAAAATTTGGCCACGCAGTTATTGAATAATAATATTATTATTGTTATGTTTGTCATGAATTGTTTTATTGATAATCTATTTTCGGTTTAATTAAACTAAAAATAAAAAACGTCTTTTCTCGTGTTTCTATTGCACGGTATGTATAATAAACCTCAGTGGGCCAATTCTCGAGAGCGAATGACTTGTGCAAAAATATATTTTAAAAGTGGAGTAACCTATTCACCGTGCATTCAAATTGTAATGCCGGGACTTGAGAGTTTAGTCACGAAGCGATTATATAGTTGTGGACGAGAACTAACTCGGCGAGACATTCTATTCGTCGTTGACTTTATAGCTTTAGGTTAGGACGGCAGCGTGTGTTTCTGTCAGTGGACGAAATTCGTCGTGTCGAAACTTTGTTGGCTTTTCAATGACAATGTTTACATTTTACATTTCCGAACTTGCAGACGCAGAACACTTTTCTGAGAATATCGACAACGGACATTTCGATGGAAAAATTTCGACCGACAAGTTTTTTTTTTTTTTGTAGAACATCACCTCGAGCTATAGCAGCGAAGTCTTTAAAGTCTCAAAACTATGTAATGTCTTTGTTAGGAAAAAAAATCTCAAAGTTTAGTGTATTGTGATAGACATTCGAAAGAGACACAATACAATATAATAATAATAACACCAACAACAACGATAATAACGCTGTACTTTGATACCATTTTCGGGTCACACTAGTTATGAACCGCTTTTTCGCTGTCATATATACGTCACCTCGAAGTCACCCACATAAGCCGGACTTATTTTTTCTCATTTCTTTAAACGTGACACGCATTCGTGTTTCCGTATATTATTGTATCGTGTCATATGCTCGACAATAATATGTATGCACCTATCACGTTACACTCTGGACGCAAAGTGCAACGATATCGGAACAATGTTATTATACGACGCAGAAGTCAGATCTGGCACGTATGGTAATCGTGCGAGTAAAATATAATACAAGCGAGACGAATAAAATATAGCAATGCAAAAGTTTTAAAGCCCGTTTACCGCACGACGACACTAACAGGTGATGTCGCGGAAGTGACTGTCGTGTAAGTTTTCGATCTAGGGCAATTGGACGTTTTGACGCGCAGCCTTGGTTAGACGTACCTAAAATAAAATATAGTAATAATAACAACGGTGCGTCGATAAGAAATATATCAGCAGCGAACATCAGAGAAGACGGGTGGCGAGTGGGTGTCGATCTGCCGTACATTAGGTATTACGAGTGGGTCGCCGTATAAACGGATGGTGTTAAATTTGAATTCAACGTTGATATCATAATATCATCATATTTTATGAGAAAAACGATTCTGAGCGTATATTTTTTATGATATTATTGTCAATAAGGTGTAATATTTATAAAATGTGACTTGTTTACGTGGAAACCTTGTTTTCAATCCTTATCTATAAAAAATATGAATATTTTAATTTTTAACTACAAAATAATTATCACATTTTGTCAAAAATCAAACTTGCTTGGGTATAAAAAAATGTGTGTCTATATATTGTATTTTTATAATTTTAAACTGCTATTGTAACACTAAATCAGGAGCCTTGTATTACAGTTTCGCGCTTTTTGGCCCAGTAAATAAAATGTTATTGATATATTATGTAGAAAAAAAAAAACTAAAAAAATTTAAAATTGAATATTTTAGTAAAGAGTTTCATTTTTGAAATATATTATAATTAGAAAACCACTACAAGAGAATCGAGTGAATATCCAATGTTGAAAAAATATGAAATTAAAACGCTCATAACGATTAATTTTAACTTTATTGTAGACATTTTTTTTTTTTTTTTTTGATAAAGGTTTGTCTAAAGTTTGATAAAGTTTTGACAAACTTATGAAGAATGTTGCATTAGGTAAATTATAAAATCTTTGATTTAAAAACACAATTTTTTAATAATTTCTAAATCAAAAGAATTTGCAAATTCTCGTAATTTTTACGTATTTTGTCAATATTAGAACTTTAAATGCGTATATAAAAAAAAAAGTGAGACTATATTTTTAATATTTTTCAAAAGTCATTGTAACAATATATTATTAGGAAACTTGTATTAAAATGTTCAAGCTTTTTCCCCAAAAAATTTAAATTAAAAAAGGTGTGCAAGTAGGGTGTCGCTCTGCCGTACAGTAAGTTACGAGTGGGTCACTGTTGGCCGATATGGAGTAGGTCACGTGGTGTTAAATTTTAATCCCATATGATAAATATCATTGTATAAAAAAAAAAACGATTCTGAGCGAAGACAGCATATGATATTTTGAAGTATATTTGATGATATTAATGTGAATAAAGTAATTTATATAATATAACCTATTATTTACGTGGAATCTTGTTTTAAATGTTCAATCCTTATAGCTATAAATGTTGGAAATTTTTTAAATTTTTAACTACAAAATAATTATTAAACTTTAAATTTGATATATTTTGGAAAATATCGAACTTTAAATGCTTATAAAAAAAAAAATGTGCCCATGTATTTTTAATATTTTTAAACTGCTGTTGTAACAATATACTTTTTGGCCCAACAAAAACAATTTTATTGATACATTTTGGAAAAAGAACTAAAAAAATTTAAATTTGAAATTGTCCGTACACAGCTCAAAAACGTCATAATAATTCGATAGGTACTTAATAGTAGATAGATGTGAATTGCAATGGTGGTTCAACAACCAGGACTTATATATATAAAAAAAATGAATATTATTTACTGTTCTATGAATATTAATCGTTGTGATCGAATGACCGTTTAACGTTGTAAAGAATTTAAACGTTATTAAATGTATGTGTTTAAACGTTTTCCATATTTAAACGTTATTCAACTTATGAGTTTAAACGTTATTTGAATCAGTGTAACATATTACTCCATTAGCCAGTACCTAGGTTAGGTACAACCAGGCACGGATCTAGAAATGGTAAACGTACGGACTAGACGAAAATATTTACTTCAAGTAGGTACATTTATTTTATTTCTTAGTATTTCATAGTATTTTAATTTTTAAATCAGTTTTACAAAAATAAGTAATAACCATATAATACTTATATTTTGTTCTAATCTAAAGTTTATTTCTTGTATAACTTGTATAATTTGTATATAATTACTAAACGTGTTTATCCTGTTATCATAAGCGATCTGTATATTATTGATAAGTAATATTAACTCCCTACCTTCATCACAAGCTATGCTTAAAGAAGGTAGGTATACATTTAAGATACATTGTATTGTTGTATTTATAATGTCTAAAATTAATCTTTTATTTAAAATTTAATAAAAAAAATAATAAAAAATACTAACATATCATTTTACTGCTAGTTATATGTTAAAAATATTTTTTTTTCTGTCAATGTAATGTTTCAATCTTTATTCGGTTTCTGTTACGTTATTCGATATTAATATTTAATTATAATCATTTATCGTTTCTGTTTCATTATCCGTTATCAGTTTTCAATCGTTATCGTTTACCGACATGTTATCCGTTATTGATTTCAATCGTTATTTGACAATACACGTAACGTTATAAAATCGTTTTGACAACAACACTATCAAAGGCTTTCTAGAAAGTTGACATTTACCATCACATTGGTAGGGTGAATATATTTTTTACAATTTTATGTAAATAAAGTGTTTATTTTATTTGGTAATTGTTGGTACTTTTTTAGGTCATCTAGTATCTTTATTATTACAGGTTAAAATCTGAAGCACATGAAATACTTCCGCTTAAATAGGTGATAAGAAAAGGGTTTACTTCGTAATAATTAGGCTTTTGAAATTTCGTGAAATTTATATTTGTAAATGTTTATAATTTCTTGTATTATTTATAAACGTTTTTTTATTATTATAAAGATAAACCCTCGGCATCAAGGCCATTGGGCAATATATATAAATATATTACAAAGAGTTAAGTACTAGGTAACAGTGGTAGAATTAGTATGTTAAACAATGAAAGGAAACTTAAATTAATTTGAACAGTCCAGTTTGTTGAAGGAAGGTGATTATGTTGGAAACTGGCAGGTTGGGTCCAAGGCATTCAAACAGGTCTTCCAATAATTGCAGGTTGCCGTCACTTGCGTCGCGGTATGTGATACACTCGGTCATGATGTGCTTAATTGTTAAGTTGACACCACAGGACGAGCATATGGGGGGGGGGGGGGGTTCCTCACGTGTCATCATGAATCCGTGGGTGAGTCTGGAGTGTCCTATTCTGAGTCTGTTGATGGTGGTTTCTATTTTTCGGGTTTCGTGATTGTTCGGCCAATGTTGGGTTGACTGCTTTATTTCATTAAGTTTAGTTTTTTGTATTGACCAGAGGTTTTGCCAGAATTGTGCTGATATACGTTTAATTATGCATTTAGTGTCTTGAGCAGAGGTGTTTGTGATGTTGCATTTGGGAGCATTTGATGCTGTTTTTTTAGCGAGCGTGTCGGCTTTTTCATTGCCGATTATTAACGAGTGGCCTGGAATCCACATTAGTTTAATAACATTACCTTTGGAGAGGTGTGCAGAGATGGCGAGATGAATTTTTTGATATGTCATTGGGGTTGTGAGTGTTGGCGATGCTTGTTTTATAGAGCTTAGGGAATATAAAAGTTTACATTTAGTCATAAATGTACTGCAAGAAATATTTCAATAAATTTGAAATTTGAAATTTTGAAATATCTTAATCATAATATTTTGATAAAAATCGTTCTATAGTTTACTTATATAATAACGTAATATTAATATATTTTAATTTTTGTCATATAGTGAACAACTTTTTTGTTGATATTTTATATTCATTTTTGATGTATTATGATGACGTAAAATATAAATAATAAATAGCTGTTTTTGATACCGATACCGTGTTTCAATTTTTAATTGTCTTGCTATTATACAATTAATGGGGTTTTTTTAACTCCCTATTCGACGTCTCGAGGACCATATTTTCAATTACTTATATTCTTCGCGCAACAGGCGAGGTTAGTATTTCTGTCTGCCATAATAGGCGTGAGAGTAGTGACAAAGCATCAGTTGATTTTCTCGTACGACTGATATAATGACACTTAATTATTACGGCGCAGTGGCAACGAATAACAAGTGAACGATAATCATGTCACGTAGGAATAAATTACGACTGTATAATTATTATTCTTATCGCGCGTCCAGGTACAGGAAGCGCGCGACGCTCGCTCGGAACGCAACCGAATCCGTTATCACTGCGACGGCGGCGGTGGCGGCGGTACTGATAACGAAACCGAATCCGTTATCACCGCTGCGGCGGCGGCACTGATAACGGCCGACGGCGGGACCGCGGTGCGCAGTACGATGATCGCGGCCGTGGCGTTGGGACTGCTGCTCCAAGCGGCTGCGGCGATGGCGGCTGCTCCGGGCGAGTTCCGGTTGACCGTCCTGCACACCAACGACCTGCACTCGCACTACGACGAGACCTGCCGCGGCGGCGACGGCGACGGAGGCGGGCCGTGCGGAGCGGCCGGCGGCCACGGCGGTTTCGCCCGGTTGCGCGGCGCGCTGGACGCCGAGCGGGCGCGGGTGGCCGCGGACGGAGCGCCGCCGGCCGTCGTCCACCTGTACGCCGGCGACACGTTCCAGGGCACGCGGTTCTACGACGTGCTCCGCTGGCAGCCGGCCGCCGATCTGGTCGGCGACCTCGGCGTGGACGCCATGGTACGTGACCGACAACCCGATGCCGGGTATTAACCAGACGCGGTGTGACGTGTCGTGTCGATCGGATCAGTACCGTCTACTCTTTTGGTACCGTGCGCATAATAACCGAGTTGCAACCGACCACACCGACAATTGAATGCTGCTCGACTTTTAAACCCGCTTACGTGGTTACCACTCGTAACCACGCAATAATAACCGATCCCTCGCGCGGCACGACACACGGCGTGGCTGTGAACGCGCCTTGGGTGTCGAGTCGATTTCAACTCGTCTCGACTTGCCGCCCTCGGCGGTTCGATATTAATTATTTTTGATTAAATTGAAATTATTTTCTACATCACCGCGAGACGTGTCGTTGAGTCAAGTCAGTTTCGATACTTCTCGACGTCACTTACCGGTACGGTTTTTTTGATTGACTCGACTTTAACAACTCGACTCGATCGCCTCTCTGTGCGCCATCAAAATCTAAATCAATTTATAATTATTTTTTTATTTGCAAACAATCCTGACAGTTATCTTTTTTCATTATATTTGTCTGGACATCGACCAAGTTGAGAGTCGAGTTAATTTCAATGCTTCTCTACTCGACTTTACCGGGTTTATCGACTCGATTTTAACAACAGTTAAAAGTCAAGTTAGTTCCGATACTTCTCGACGTCACTTACCGGTCCGGTGTTTTGATTGACTCGACTTTAACTTAACTCGGTCGCTTCTCTACACGTCATAATATAATCAAAATCAATTTGTCATTTTTTTATTTGGAATTTGCATATTATAATCCTGAAAAATATCTTTTTTTATTATATTTGGGCATCAACTAAGTCAAGAGTGAAGTTAATTTCAATGCTTCTCAACTCTACTTTACTGGTTTTAGGAGTTTTAGTCGACTTCACTTCGCGACTCGTTAGCGCCTCGCTACGCGTTATTTAATCAATTTACATTTTTTTTTTTTGTTCTTGATAAAGTAAATTTTTAATATTCATATCGTCCAGAAAATATTAATTTTTTTTATTACCGTGAGACGTGTATGGACGAGTGAACAATAGTTAAAAGTCAAGTTAGTTTCGATGCTTCTCAACGTCACTTACCGGTCCGGTGTTTTGATTGACTCGACTTTGATTTAACTCGGTTGCTTCTCTACACGCCGTTATATCAAAATCAATTTATAATTTTTTTATTTGGAATTTGCATGTCATCCAGACGAGTATTTTTTTTTCTTATGAGAGAGACGTGTCTGGGCGTCAACTTAGTTAATTTCAACACTTCACTTGGTCGGTTTGGTGTTTTAATTGACTTAACTAGTTACTTGACACATAATATGCCTCTCTAAGTTAATAATTTTAAATCGACTTATTTGTTTTAAAATTTCCAATACAAATATTACGTCCATTACCGTTTACACAGTGATAAGGTATATTGAGATCGTAGAATATGTAAAATGTCGTGAGAAAAGAAAATGAGATATTTTAAGACGAATATTTCGGATTTATATTTATACTTGTGTGGACAAAAACCAAATTATCATTTTCATTAGTTAGCTTTTCACAAATAGCATTAGCTTCTAGAACATAGCAGCTATAAGAGGAAACATATTATAGTCGACCGTATAATGATAATATAATAACAACGACCAGCCCACTAACTATATTAATAATAATAATAGGTAATCACAATACCTACTTATTATTAATATTATTATTAGTGTTTTAGATATGAATATCACGATTTGTGATCATTTCGACTTATACCGGGTGATTGCTCATTATTTCAAAAAGTAAAAATGTGTTTACTTTAACGAAGTTTCTTTAATTGCAAAAAACAACATTACAAACAATTTAATATAAGTGCATTTTTATTTTAATATTTTTTATGCTCAAAATTTTTTAAGTTTTTACTTTTTTTGAACACAACTGCGATTTAATATTTCGGTGCATAAAAATTGAATTTGAGACAATTAGTTTATGATTCATAAGTATTTAAAGTCAATGATTGCCCCGAAAGATGTTGGTCCACTACTCCACTCATCAAAACATTAAATATTTGTATGAGTTATAACTCATAAAATAACTACTCATTCTAAATCTGAATTCTATGTTTTTCGTAACGACTCGAAACCACGCAACAAAAAATTATATTTTCAAAAACATTTATACTTTTTTGAATATCGAGTGTTCTGCTTTAAAGTAGGTAATCGCAACGTAAATTATATAATTCATAATATTATTATTATCATAAAGTTAGCCGTGTTGGTGTATTATGCGCACATAATATCTTATACAGTTGTTTTTAACTCTCCGTCCGTTACTGTAATATATTGTCACCACTCATTATAATTTATTTATGTGATAATTGGTACTTCGTAGATACTCGCATCTTAGGGGACAGTACTTATCCGAGATTTCCGTGCATATTCTATTTGTTTTTAATGAGCTTAATTTATAAATCTACTCGGACAAGTCAAGTCGACGGTATTAGTTAACTCGGTTGAAATAAAAAAAGCGGACCGAGTTAAAAAAATTACATTAACTCGCCCAGCCTCGGGCCAATAATAATTGTATAAACTTTCATCACAGACATAATTTTTTTTCAAATGAGATTACATCATTTAAAATGTACAAAATTATACGAGCCATAAAGTAGGTAGGTACCCATTAAAACTGTGGAAGACAACATTGCAATCGAGCATCAGACACTTGGTCTAAGTACTATCGTTTATCATAGTAAAATTACTAAGTTTATTTGTAGAACGTAAATAATTGAATAACGTTATCTATTCTATAGAATATTATTATAAAAAATTATCATATTATATAAAATACAACATATATTTTAACAAAATATTATTTTGTTTTAATATTCTACATTTAACTTATCAGTTATTATTACAGGTCTTAATAAAATTAAAGACAGACGATAAAAGTCGTTAAAGTGTAGTACCTATATAGTTTCTAATTATTAGATAATAATTTAGATTTAATTAATAATATAATTTCGAATTTTACAAAGTTGTTTTACCGATTAGACAAGAATACAAGACTAGGTTGTTTTCTTATCGTAGGCACCTACTTCTCGTGGACCACGGCCTCTTTGCCCCCCCTCCTTTAATCCAGATCTAGAGTTGGTTTGTGATATGTCATAATCAGAGCTCAACGGGGTCATTCTCCCTCTTATTTTTCATCAACAATGTAGTTTAGTTGTTCAAAACTCGATTGCGAGATTTTTTAAACATTAAACTCAAAGACCATATTTTCTTGAGATTTTTCGTAATACCGCTAAGATGTCCTGTAACCCGTTGAGATACAAACTTCTGTTTTTCAAGCGAGTACCTTTTCTGCTGTAATTTATTCGGCAGATATTGTGTCTGAATGGTTGACCATTAAAATCAGAATTCACGAGTATCAAACCTATAGTTTTTGTGTATTTTCTTTGGAGCTTTTGGGTAATTAATTGGAGCTGATTGGTACTTTAGAACTTCAAAGTTCTCATACATTTTAAAAAAAAATAGGGAAGGGAACATATTTTGTGAAAATGACAATATTGTTTTTAAATTAATTGTTTCGTAACCTTGCGAGTAAATCGACCGTAATGAGCGTAATATGGCAATTGATTATAATATACAATGAAAGTCTATACATAATAATATAATAATCATTACCATCGAAATAAAGATATTTACATAAAAAAATCAAAATATAATATCAATTGTAATTATGATTTAAAAAAAAAGTAATTAAACCCATAAACTGATATTGTATTGCATAGGGTTCGAGTATTATACATTTCATTTTAAAATAGCTCAAACTTGAAAACTTTACCTTCGTTTAAAATATATTAATGAAATTCCAAACACTTGTTCGTTAATTGTGTAATAATATGTTTCGTGGAGTCGTATAACTTATAACTAGATTGTCACACTGACTGACTGAACTTGTATCTGTATAAGTTCTGAGTTCTAACTGTATAAAATATTACAGCTATGGAAGTGTTCAATGGAAAACTTATTATTTTTATTAGATATGTCGTTTGCATAATATAACTGCTTATAATATTAATATACATAATAATACATTAAAATTTAATATTTTATAGCTACATTTAAAATTTGTATTTTTCGAATCGAAAAACGATAATGATATTATAAAGCTTATAAGCTATAATTATTATAGCCTTAACGGTAATTATGGCAACGGCTTTGGTCATTAACTTACCTATTACACGCATTATATAACAACAATATTATTAAACCACATTTTAAAACAATAAAGCATGAAATATTAGCGTAGTTTGTTATAAATCGTTAAACCATAATTTTAGTACCGTAAACTATAGATTGTATAGCACCGTCGTTGTTCCCCGGGCCCACGAAACCTCCACTCGATCTTCTTTTCTTTTGTCGGGCCGTTTATATTTAATAAACTTCCTTTAAATATTTCGCACCGTTATATCTAAACTGCAAATACTTTAAATCATGTATATCAAAATGGCTACTGCAACGATATATTATATAGATGCGGATTGTATACGTTATATTATCCTAGAAACGGACGGTATTCCTAATACATTATGTATGATTCTATTACCTTATTCATTTGTATTGTATTATTTACTTAAACAATTGTGTGTTATCTCCGTCTTGATTTCATATTCAGTGGATTTCTCCTCGTCAGAAACGACCACCTTTGCCCATATTTATGTGTTGTTCAGCTGGTTGATATTATTATGTATTCATTAATTCATCGCGACTGTGTTAGATAACGTAAGGTTACACGGGCCACCTGGCGAACCTGTGGAACCCATTAACGGTTTGAAAGAATAAAAATAAATACCCATTCGATATTATAAAATAAGTTTGAAAATCATAAAGCATGAAATTTGTGTAGTTTCGTCCATTTTTTAAATAAAGAATGAATATAATATGGTTATATGTAATCAATAGATTTTATCCAAACCGATATTAGTCTAAGAGTATGGTGAAGTATAGTAAATATAGTGCGAATAGTAAATGATTTGAGATTTACTTGTGAAAATTATTTTGAAAAAAAATTTGACGTTTCAAATTAATTCTGTTCCAAAAAAAAAGTGTCGATATTTAAAAAAACTGTAAAAAATAAAATACTCGACTTTGATTAACGTTTACGATTTGTCTAACAAGTAGATTTGAAAATTGGCTGTTTTGAATTTTCATGTAAAGTATGTAAAATAAAAAACGTACATAAAAATATTTCGATTTGAACAAAATAAGCTATTTCATTTGCAGTCAGGTCTTACCGTTATAATACACTCTATATGTGGTATATTAGACGACATCGGTCAAAACGGTTTCGGACCGTTCGTACGAGCGAAAAAAAAACCGCTATAAAAATAATAATAATAATATTATTTTCCACGGCCGACTTAAACGGTCGATTGCCGGATGGGGGCAAGGGGAGGGGGATGTTTCGGGGTCGTATAATAATATTACATTTATCTACGATCCGCATACGTGCAGTACACTATATTATTATATGCGTTTGCGGTGAGTGGTGCACCGCGGGGCTTACACAGTATATTATATTGTTGTCGGCATTTTTACATTTGTTTTTCGATTAACCTTTTCTCGGGGGCAGCTAGAACCCGTCTCCCCCCGCGCAGGGTGCAGCGTACAGCGACGCCGAGTCGGAAATCCAATACGTATTGCGTCGCGGAGACGAGCTTTTCGGATCTCCGAAACGGAATGCGCGCCGTGACATTTTATTATCTTATATCGCTGTCGAGCGCGAGCTTTTCTGGCCACGATATAATATAATATGTATATGTGTATGACGTACGTCTCGGAGAAAATCCCGGAGGTTTTCGGTCTGAGCTTTCCGGCTCGGCGGAGTAGTGCAACGACAGCGGACGGCTGTCGATACGACTTAGCTCGGTTTCGTCTGCGGAATATTTATTTTTTATTTTCTTCGCGACGATCGTCTAAAACCGGAGCATTGTACCGTATGACGTAACCTGCCGAGGCGACCATTTGACCGGACGCGAAGGGCTTACTGATTTCTTCGCCAATTTGCTATATACTTGTTATTATCAAATGTTGATGAAAATATAATCAACTGTGACAAACTGAGTTAATTCAATTAAATTGCCTCCAGTCGAGTTAAAAGTTGTCAAAAAAAAAAAAAAAAATGTAACCAGTTAAGTTTTAAGTCGAGATAGATAAAATTAACTTGGCGCAGTCAAGTTTCAATATTTTTAAGCCATAAAATGTATGCTCATAGCATTTTGTTGTACACAGACATTTACCAAGACGTTTAACACTGTGTTGAAATTAGATTAATATAATATACGTAATTCGAAAAACATAGAAAAACTCATTTTAGCGACAAATCGATTTTGGACGTACAGCTTGTTCTATTAGGAGGGCAGTATATATACTAATTATTATAAAAGTGACATTATATGTAAACAAATAATGGCAACCCTTGTTCATTTATAAAATATGTAAAAATGAAATTCTTTTTTCGTGAGCTGAAAAAAAAATCATTAACGAACACCTTTTTTGACGTTGGGATTGAAATAATGAACTATATGATCACCCTCCTAGTCTGATGGAATCTGTTTATATGACATTTAATCAAAACGGTCCCACTGGTTTTTTAATCGTTTAAATTCGGATAATCAGGTTAAGAATATGTTATAGTGATCAAATGTCAAAACTATAAGTATAAATTATTATATCCGATTGAAAATAATATTATTATATTGTGCAACCTGTTGCGACCATTAAAATAAAATATTAATTTCTATTAGTTTTACTTTTTATGATTATACCACAGAATAGGTGAAATCATAATGGAAACTCTCCAAAAACGAACATTGGCTCTTATTATGAGGCCTCAATATTTCGTGCTAAAGTGCAATCAATGTTAAAAAAATATTGAAGTCAACTATCACACTTATCACAAACAAACCTTTAAAAAGTGATTTATTTACTAACAAACAAAAAAAAACTTGTAGATCAGAGTGGCTGTGTTCAACATAAATTAGTAAATATTGTTGCGGAGATACACCGATTGCACTTTAGCTCTTGCCTCTCATCACGGTTAGGTTAGGTTAGGTGAGTGTTCATTCTTATTTCTCCTATGAGTAAATTGTGTTAATACAAAAATAACCATTGAAAAAAGGTCTTTCAGTTTTACACGAATTTTCCAATTACCTAATATAATATAATATAATTATCAGTGTGACTTTTTGGTTACAGTATTAACCACTTTTGAAGAGCTTAAATGTTACATTTACAAGGTTTGACTATACAAATTGAACATTTTTAAAGTTTTTACTTACAAAATAATTTGCAAGCTTCGTGATTTTGACAAATTGTATTCAAATTCGAACTATAATATATAAATGATGATGAAATTACAATATTGCATATTTGGTGAATGCATTTTATGAGTTATTTTTAGACATATTATTAATTACATAATACTAATATATTTTTATATTAATTCTTTATTTTTAAAAATATCAGCTAACAAACTGAAAGATTTTGTGCAGCTAAATACTTCATTGATGGAAAAATAAATTTGGTAGATACCATAATAATGTACAATTTTCTCTTGACAAGCCAACACAACTATCACACTTCATTATTATCAATGTTACCTAATTTATAGTTGTTATATAAACTGTGGTAGGTATGTTGTGTTAATGACCTAAGCCGTTTGTCATAATTATCTCTAAGACCATAAGATCCTATATAACCTTTATTGCGTTGCTTGCGAAAAAAATGCAATTTTTAAATGTATAGAATATTAAATTGTAAGTTATAATATATTTACAGGCATTATGCGTGTAATATTTATTCCATTTAAGACTGGATTACATGACTGTTATATTTTAAGTAGTTATAGAACTTCAAACTTATAAGATTTGGTCAGTTAGTGCTATCCCATGTAGCTGTAAGCCTTACATATTATTACGAAATTAATAAACACGTTTTTGCAGAAATGCATATTTCAGAATTCCATTGAAATATTTCTAAGCAAAAATTTCAAGAACTCTTATTAGTACAACCTAAGTATATCCCTAAATATTATTCTTAATATGATATGTACATTGTGTAACAGGAAGACCTGACATATGAAATAACTTTTGTTCTAATCATTATTTAAAAAAAAAATTATAATTCAGTCACTTGGCTAAACGTATAACATAGAAAAAAAATATTTTTATTTTTTAATACTGAAAAATTCAAAATAGTCAATTTTGTAAATCCGATTAAAAGAACAATTTTGATGGTAAGAAACTGTATCTAAGTCAAGTAGTTTATTTTTTAGATTTTTTTAAAATATCAATATTTTTCGGGGTAGATCAATTTAGAACGTATAGTAACTTTTTCCAAAATATTTTTATTTTTGGGAATTTCTTGATAAGAGTATATTTCATAAACTATTTACTAACCATATTATAGTTTTCACAATTTTCGGCAATCGTTTAAGCAGCATCATTTTTTTTTTTTGTCAGGTCTTCCTGTTACACCCTGTATACCATTAAATGTCACAACCACCGACTGTAAATCATATAATAATATAAATACTATAACGATAGCGGTTTTGGACTTTTTCACACAGTGTTTGGGGAACCACGAGTTCGAAGACGGCCCTGAAGGCCTGGCGCCGTTCCTCAAGTCCACAAACATAAGTTCCATACCGATAGTCGTGGCGAACATTAACACCGAAGGGGAACCGAGTTTAACGAACATCCAGCCGTCCACGGTCCTGACGGTCGGAGGGCACACCGTAGGCGTGATCGGTTACCTGACACCGGACACGGAAGTAAGCACCGCTCGATTGTTTCGTTTCCACGTTAAGTGTTTATTCGTATTGTTTACTGTTTCCGTATATTTCCAGCGTTATTGGGGTAGACCTATCCGTTATTGTTAGGTAACTAACTACACGACGCCTTCGATCTTACGATTGCATTCGTTGTTTGTGATTTTAATAAAAAAATAGGCGGGAAATACTAAATTTTATACGCAGTCGAGTCTCGATAACTCGAACCTCAAGGGTTACCTATTATGAAAATTAATTCCCCTTGTGTATTTTTCGAGTTCATACGTCGAACACGACACAAAAAACCCTCCGAGGTGCAAGAAAAACCTTCGAGTAATCGAGGTTTTAGAGTTATCGAGACACGACCTATGAATATTGTACAACGTGCAATTGTCAATCTAAGTACATTTTGCTTAATCTGGCTTAAGTGGCTTGAATCCAATTATCCGACTAATCCGAAATCTCAGTTACAACAATACAAAAAAAATATATTATCTAGGATTCTTCAATTTTCTTTGCTGAGAAAAAATATCGAGTGGCATGCTACATTTATTATTTTAAAATCTTAAATCGATTTGTACGTACAATCAATTGTCAAACGATTATTATTTTGGTGTAAATTGTTGATTTGAATGTTTTTTTCGATATTCATATAAATTTTCAGAAAAAAATTGATATTTTTTTATTTATATGTAAATAATAATTTATTTTTATAATAATATATTTTAAATTTTTTTCATTCATTCTCTAATAAGTGATATTATGTAATATGTATTAAAGTAGATTTAAATAAAAGCAAAACATATGGTTGTAAAATACAATTCATAAATATGTAATTAACATTTTTGTTTATGATAATATATTATTATCTATGATTAAGGGCCAAGGGGGCTGCAGCAGGTTTTGTCCAAAATCAAAACTAATGTAGATTTGACCAATCTAAACATTAATTTTGTTTGTCATAATGTTTTTCAATATATTTAAATTTCGTATCATAAAATAAACCTTAAAGGGGCTGAGCGGGGCTCTAGTTAAAGAAAAAAAGTGACTTTTAGACCAATAAGCTAGACAAAACTGAAATAGTCAGGTTTGACAGATTTTAATTTTGACAACGCTTTATGATTGATTAACAAGTTTACTAGAGAATGATCGAAGCGATTTTGAATATTCCAATTATTGTTAGTGTCATAATGAATAATGTAAATTCAAAAATATCATATTTTTTCGATATTTTAGATTCTGAGCGGAGCGAGGGAGCTATTGTTTTTACAATGGTGTTTATTTTTTTATTTATTTTTTATTTTTATTTTTATATCCTGTATACAAAATTTCTTCCAGAAGGAGTGTTTCGATTTCAACACAAGTACCTCATATTTTAGCAAATTGGATCAAGATGGTACTTTAGAGAGGTCATTTTTCGATTTTCTTAATATTTATTTAATGCCACGGGAAAAACCCCCGGAAAATTACAAAAAAAAAAACGCTAAAAATGGGATTTTAATTTGTAACGCATTGTTTATCACCATAGAAACGAATAAAAAATTATCATATTTTAATATTAATTCAACTTACATGATAAAATAAATAATAACAAAATATAAAATATCCAGACTGACAAACCGTCTCCGCTCAGAATCGTTTTTCTTATACGATGATATTATATCATTGAATTAAAATATAATACAACCATTATACAATGACCCACTTGTAATCTACTGTACAGCAGAGCGTCATCCACTTACCTGCTTTTTATTCTTGAATATCACAGATGAAAAAAAAATGTTCAAAATCGCCTTGACCATTCCCTAGTAAACTTGTTGATCAATCATAATCCGTTTTCAAAATTAAAATCTGTCGAATCAAATGTTTCCAGTCATGTCTAGCTTATCGGTCTAAAAGTCACTTTTTTTTCATCTGCTGCAGCCCCCTTAAGAGGAAAAATATCGATTAGCATGCTACAATTATTATTTAAAATTTTAAATTAATTTGCACGTACAATTAATTATAAAACGATTATTATTTTAGTATAAATTATTGGTTTGAATGTTTTTTTCGATATCAATATAAATTTTCAGAAAAAAATTGACGTGTCTTGGTGGGAGGGGGAAGTTCCCCTGAAAATTGTAATACCGTGTACCTATTACTTATTACGTTATATCACCTATATAATCGGTTATAATCCACAATATACTGCTGCAGTTTACGAACAAAGTGGGCAGAGTCCAGATATCCGACGAAGTTCAGAGCGTCAGGACTGAAGTGGCCAAGTTGAAAAGCGCCGGGGTGGAGTTCATAATAGCGCTAGGACATTCCGGTCTAGAAATGGACAGACGTGTGGCCAGAGAAGTGGACGGAGTGGACGCGGTGGTCGGAGGACATTCGCATTCGTATCTGATAAGCGGTAAGTCCATTGCAATCGCCGAGGCAGAAGAATAGGTATGGGTAATTTAGTGATCATAATCGATTTACTCGAAATATTAGGAGCGAAATAAAAATAACAGAGCATATATAGTTAGGGTTGCAGGGAATGCGCTGAAAATTGCACTCGTTTTGAGCCAAACAATTTTTTTTTTAATTTAAAAAAAAAAGGTTTGCACAATTTCATAATCTCTACGTTTACTTTTAATCAGAAATTGAAATCAATTTGTCATCGATATTGGTAATATCGATTTTAACTTCGTCGTAGGCCGATCGAAAATTTACGATTAAAAATAATTTAATATTCGATTAGGGAAAAACCTCCTTAGGAAGTATTAATGATACTTTTTTAAATAAAAATCTTATAACACAATTTCAAAACTGATTTTGAGTGTTAAAAGACTATTTTCCGTATGCATAGTCTATTTATATGTCAAACAAAAAATACAGCGATACCTGATAACTCGAACGTCTATAAGTCGAATTTTCGATAACTCTAAGGAAGTGAAGAACCTTGGCATTTCAATAAGTACACACAATTTTTTCTATAACTAAAATTTTTTTTATCGCCCCTAAGCGATTCGAGTTATCGAGGTTTCGCTGTAGCTTGACATGTCTTATGTGTATATAGATCGGAATTTTATGTTTTCCCATGTTTTTACTGAGATTATGCAGCTCCAATTGGATAACCTTACTCGACGATTCATTTACCTATGAACTAATATTCAAGATTTTTTAGCGCATAAAAAAGAATATTTCAAAGTTTAAGAATAGTTTGTGAAAAAACATGTTTTAGAGATATATTGGCATATTGGGCATTAATTTGAATGTTTCATAAGAAAATCTAATGGCTTTTAAAAAAAAATGCAAAAATATATTTATTATATTAGGTATATTATCATGACTAAGAAATGATGCAAATTGAAAAGAAAATCAATTATTCTCTACGTCTCTTATGTAATTTAAAACATGTTATTTTTATTGTTTATTGAATTAATAAAACTTAACTTTAGGTATGTAACTATGTGCTACAATCACAAATTCAAAATATAATTAAACAATATAGGTAGGTACGCCAGTATATCACCATTTTATTATAGATTAAAAATTACCGTTTCAATAATTGTTTCAAAGATTATTATTGATTTAACTATATCTCATACATTTTATAAACTGTTCCTTTTGTTCGTTTTTTTTTTCAGTATTTAATTCAATTTTATGAAAAGCAATGTTTTTGCATAATATAAAATATTATTTTGATGAAATTAAAATAGAGCAAGGAAACATCTTATTTCTAAGATTTTAAGCTCATATAAATCTGGTCTCTACTTATGTGACACATAAACCGACTATGCATACGGACGTAAAGGCTCTAAATAAAGAAAAAAAAAACGTTGGGAAAGTGGGTACCACTCTGCTGTACAGTATAGGTGTCGAGTGGACAATTTGTTTTTCCCAAACCTTTTGAAAACTACTGAAAATGTTTGATTTGAACCAAGCAACTTCACTTACCCACCAGAATGGATACTGAAGTTAAAAATCGAAGCATTCCAACTATGTGTCGTGTATGCGAACGGAAAAAAAAAATCCACATCATTGTAAAATCAGTATAGAATGACCAAACATGACTTTAAAATCGAACATTTTCAAAAATTGCACAGAACTGTAGTAATTCACACTTAATTTTCTGTGGCCGCTGGTGATCTGTATTTGGACGTCGTACGGATCCTTTTGAAAGTCTACGATTAAAAAATCATTACATTCGATTGGCTAAAAATCTCGCTGGCGCGTTGGAATGTCCTAAAAATACCCTAAAATGCTCTAAACGATGAAAAATTGCCTTAAAATCTAAAATCGTTAAAAGCTGCAAATAAATTCTAGATAAAAACATTTTTCTCCGATTCAAAATTACACGAAACGCTTATGAAATGAAACAGGAAGTACAAAACACCTTGCAAAATGCATAAAAATCGTAAATTCCTAACCCCAGAACCTAATAAGTAATTTCAGAGATAGGTATTATGATATTATTAGAGATTTGTGGATTTCGGTGTTACGATTTTGTTTTAAACGTCTCGCGTGCTACAAATAAACGCTATAGCAATATACGTGAAACTTTATCGTGTTGTAGCTCGCAGGTGTGTGACGAAATTACTTCGGTGAAGTTCTCGTGAAATAAACTATTTTGCGTTTGTCGGCCACGTTGCGTTATTAATAATATGTTCTGCTTGCTGTTTTCGGTTAGACGTTTTACTTGAGGGGCGTTAAGTATAGATACATTTTCGACGTAATTTTAGCACAATAATTATTCGACTTCGGATGGTATTTGGATTTTTTCACGCGTATAATAATATATTGACAAATATCGATGCATGTGTACTCGCAACCATAAAATATGTTCAAACAAAAAATGTACAGTGTAACGAATAATTTATTATGTCTTTATACTGTGCAAACTATATATTTGATTTTTTTTTATCACACGATCTGTCACAAAGATATGATATGAAGAGTGATTTCTTAGGAATTCTCACCTCGTGGTAATGTTATGTTTGAGTTGCGCTTTTATTCAAGCTCTGTTTTTTTATGAATTATTAATTGTATTTAAAGACGATAACATCGTCTTTGAATACTTCGATTTTTCACAACTTCTTGGGGCGATACCAACTTAAGCTTTTCGAATGAGAAGTAACATTTTTTTATACAAATTGTAAGTCTGACAATTTTTTTTTAAAATATTGTCGTGCTGCTATCGAAATTTTTACGAAATTTTTCTGAGTTATTCTACTTTAGATCCTTTTTTTTTTTTTTTAAATTGAGTAAAAAGACAATCTACATTCTATACAACAAATATGCACATTAATTAGATGATATAAAGGATACAACAAACAACAATGAATAATATGATTTTGGGGAATTACCCAGTGGTAACACCCAGCACGTGATAAAACTTTAGATACTTAGGATAATATTATATTAAATATTAATTTACCTATCTCAATTATAGGTATTATAATTAAGTATGCAATATTAGTCAAGGCGTACGCTCAAACGATTATTTAAGATAAAAAAATGCTTATGGATTAATATTGAATAATTTTCGAAACAAAATGTAATAATAACCTATTATCCTTCACCATCCTTAGTATTTAATGAAGAACAATAACTACTAAGCACCAGTTTCGTTAAAATTTCGAATATAACAATGCGCCGACATTTTCAGAAAAATTATCATGTTATAGAATGTTTGTACCTTGTACTAAGAACAATAGTCCTTAAAAATGATTTAACAAAAATCTAAATTTTATCTAATTATTATTTCTATTATCTATTATTTTGCTTAAGTACCTAATTGAGCCATTTTTAGAAATCGTTAATATATTAGTCACTAAAGTGCCATCGTGTCCCTCATATCTATTACAAACCCATTATCCTAAGTACACAAAGCGAAATAACTAAAAAAAACCACTCGTACGAATATCGTTTCTGATAAGTCCGTATTTTCAGAAAAATGATCCGTCAAATAATTTACAGTAGAAAATGAGGCTTTCATTCGAAAAACAGAAGTCGATGTGTCGCAATATAGTCCTTCAAAACGTTGTGAATATTTTCTTTCTAGGTATTGAGAAATATCGTCTTTGACTACAATTAAAAATCAGAATTTGTATAAAATATGCGTAATTTAAAAATAATAATAGTGGACGAGATATTTACACCTATTATAACGGAAAATGAAATGTAACAATTGAAAGGAATGGTTTGGAAATTTGTTAAATGAAAATTAACACACAATTTGAATATAAAATTTGTTTGCTATAACATACAGTCACGTGTAAATGTGTAATCAACATGTCCATAACATTTTTTTATTTTTATTTCGATTCTAAATAAAAATATGAACACAACAGTATTGCTCCCTGCTGCAGGTGTACTTGCCTATACATCGTGTAACAGATAAAGACCTGACAAATGAAATAACTTTTGTTCTGATCAATATATGTTTTAATGCTAAAATTAAAAATTTTCAAAACAGATTTGATACTATTTTTTTTTAAATAGTGATTTTGCAAATATGGTTTTTAAAAAAAATTGGATAGTTATAACATTTCTTCAAGCCACGTTGCTTAAGATCTAAACACTTTTAAAATCTCATTATTTTTGTTACGTAGGTAAAGTTTAATTAAAGAGCTTAAATGTTTTTTTAAACTTTAGAATTTTTGTATAAATGAGTATACTTCAAAAAATGTTGACTTTTTAAAAAATCATAATAAATGAACCACTTGGCATCGACAAATGTTAGTAGAGTCGAAAGTTTCATAAAAACCATATTAAAACATCGATGTTTGATTGTTTTGTCTACTTCTGGCTGATATTTTATGCTCGCTATTTTATTTATATTATATTTCTATTATTTTCTTATATTATCATATTATTCTGTATCTCTCAAAATGCCCTTAACTTACCTGATCAGTATCTTATTAAATTGAAATTGTCTCAGTCTTAGACCCAATTTCAATTGGGGGGTTTCTGTAACGTTCAGTGTATGTTAAGGCCAGTTGTAAATATATATATTCTATTATATTACTATATTATCGGGTATTGGTAATGCGCCGCGCGTCAGTGTACAAAACCTCCCGCACCACCGCCGCACCCACTACCACCTCTGCCGCAATCACACTTTATATATTAATTATTATTATTCACACTATTATATTATATATTATTGCCGTTTATTTTATTAAGACCGAGTTTTACGCCCGTCCGAGCTTTCTCGGCACCAAATCAATATAACCAGCCCAAATACCTTATTTTGTCTATTGAGTTTTTATTTATTATTATTATCATTACTGTCACCCATATGTCCATCCTTGGAATATATATCATTGAATTACTATTACAAAAAAAAAAGAAAAAGAAAAACAAGAAAAGAAATCCACGACGCTCCGGCCCTTCAGGTCTCGGCTCGTGGTTGGCGGCCTTGCCCAAAACCGGCGGGTACCCACATGACTCTCGAGCCATGAGCAATATGTCTCGAGATGTCACAATATAAATAAATGTATAGCACAGTGCTATGATGGAGCAAATGTGATGAGTGGATCATATTCTGGTGTCCAAAAA
>NC_042493.1:122731049-122759006 GCF_005508785.2 Acyrthosiphon pisum
TTATTAATTAATTTTCAGCGATTAAATAATTTAAAAAAAAAAATGTTTTAATATCACACGTGTACCGCAATAGTATAATAAATAATAGATAAGAAAAACAAATTAAAAAACATTGATCAGAACAAAATTTGTTTAATTTACCAGGTGTTTATCTGTTACGCTCTGTACATAATTGTTTTAATCGTATTACGTGCACATCGCACAACGAATAAAATAATAACAATGGCGCTCGTTCAACCGAAACGAGTTTAATATAAAATAATAATAATATTATCATCTCCGATACCTAATTAACTGATTATATCCATTATAGGTGCACATATCATTATTACTGTACTGTTTTCATTAATAATTTAGTTTATCTGTTTACACGCGTTCAACCGGTGGCATTGCGGGCACCTTTCGTTCAGTGCTTCTCAGACAAATTTATGAAAAATAATATTTTTGCATATTATTATAAAAGATTATTTTGATGAAATTATAACAGAGCTTATAAACATCTTATTTTTAAGATTTTACCTAAGCGCATATAAATCCGGGCTCTACTTATGTGACACATAAATTGACTATATGTATATACGGACGTAAAGGCTCTGAATAAAGAAAAAAAAGGTGGAAAAGTGGGTACCGCTCTGCTGTAGTCGAGTAGACAGTTTGTTTTTCGTGACGGTTTTGAAAACTACTGAAAATTTTCGATTTGGACCAACTAACTTCACTTAGCCACCAGAATAGATACTGAAGTTAAAAATCGAAGCATTATTTTAACTATGTATCGTGTACCTATACAAACACAATATGAAACACCAGATGAATAAAAATGAACCACTTGGCCTCAACAAATGTCAGTAGAGTCGAAAGTTTCATAAAAACCTAATTAAAACATTTTAATTGTTTAATTTTCAGTAATTAAAAAATAAAAATAAAAAATGTTTTGATATCACACGTGTAGCGCAAGAGTGTAAACAATTATAGATTAGAAAAAAAAAATTGAAAAGCATTGATCAGAACAAAAGTTATTAATTAATTTACCAGGTCTTATCTGTGACGCTTTGCACATAATTGTTTAGTGCTTCTCAGACTTTTCTCTTGCAACCATGTCCCCCGAGTTCTGTGTGAATTTGGAATTGTGAATGTTAACGGATGCGGTGGTAAATCTCAATAATTTGAAAATCACGTGGTCCACTCGAGTGTGTACTACAGTGGGTTCCGCTTAATGTGATCACTGGTTTATAGAATGAACCGTTTATTAGAATCAAAAATGAAAATCCCAAACCAAATTGTATGTTACTAATGTTAAATTGACTATTTATTAGAATCACTAGGTACCGGATATTTGAATCACTAGGTACCGGATATTTGAATCACTTTTATGAACAATCATATTGTTTTTACGGTATTTCAAACTGATTGATTTATAAAACCCATTTTGTTTTTGAACTTATCAGTATGACAGTATATCGTTGTACGCTGAATTATGTCATTCAATTTGTGCGTCGTGTACTTGTGTCATTTAGTTTATTCAGTTCAAGATCAGACGTGTTTTTTGAAATGCCGATCAAACGAAAAAAATTGACAATAGAAAAAAAAAAGATTTACTCGTTCGTTATGATAAGTTGGATAAATGTTCTCAAAGAGAAGCCGCATTAGGTCTGAAAATTCCCCAACCAACGTTACCCAAAATTTTAAAAAATCATAAGGAAATTTTTATACGGGAAGAACAGAATTTACCCCTTCCTCGAAAACGAAAACGAAATGGACAAAATGCCGATATAGAAGAACTTTTGTTACGATGTATAATTCATAAAGTAAATTAATAAATTTGATGTAAAATATACAAATGTTTGCAACACTTTAATAAAAACACAACCTAGCTTCTCATTTAAAGATCCTATTTCAAAACAGGTGCAAGATTTGAATTCAGCAGCCTCTTAAACATATAAGTTGATGTAAATTACACACATTTCGAATTACTTCAATAAGTTCCCCCCTAGTCCCCCTTCCTTTGGGCCAACTTCAAAACCGATACCAAAATTGGATTCAGCATACTCAAAACTTGTAATTTTGATATATTAAACAATCATTTAAACTAAAAATTAAGAGGTATTAATTTTTTCCGCCTAAAACTGGATTTCAGACCACTGTGCGATGGTTTCAACAAGCTAGAAATTTAAATATACCGGTCAGTAATTCTATTTTATTTGAAAAATCTATACATTTAGCATTACAAATTAGGCGTAGAAAATTTTAGTCCAACGATCGGGTGGCTGACTCGTTAGAAAAACAGAAACAATATTGTTTTCAAAAAAAAACATGTGGAGAAAAAAAAGATGAACATTTTCAAGCTGCAGAAGATCACTTAAAGAATTTTATTGCATCGTCTAATTGTGCACCCGATGACGTATATAATGTAGACGAAACTGGTCTGTATTATCGAGCTCTACCAGAGATTATACTTTTGATTTTAAAGGGAATACGGCCAATGGGTGTAAAAAACAAATGCAAATACTTACAATTATGCTGACGTGCAAAGATTGAATTATGAAAAAAAAATGTTGTAAATGTCTTATAGAATCAACCGGTTAATAGAATCAAAATGACCTGCACCAAAGTGATCACATTGAGCGGAACCCACTGTATTTAAAACTTCCAAAAATCGGAATTCGAGTTGCTGCACCATTGAGCATGGGTGGCGGTGGGTGGCAAGGGGGTGAGCGTGCTTGGTGAATCGCTCTGTATATCGCGCGCAGCGGTCCTGTCGACTGTGGTCGTATTATCAGGCTAACCTCATCGCAATAATTAGTACCTACATGTTAAGTGCGCCGTTTCGAAGTGCGGTGAAATGTTTTATTTTTTTGTGATCCGTGGGGAAATAATACACACCTAATAATCTCGTAGGCGTCAAATGTGTTGTGAGTGTAAAATAATATACAAGCAACGTCATCGCCACGAAATGATTGTTAACACGCTGCCTACTATTATTATTATTATTATTATTTATTATACGTTTCAGCCTACCTTATACCCAGCCTGCACGACAGCCTACATAATGTACGGTTACAAACGATATTGTGGATATAGTCATACGGCGTCAAGCTGTATTTTGTTAAGACCGTGCGTTATATATATATATATATATATATATTATAGTGTTATATTATAATAGAACGTATTATATAGAGCCGAGCTGCAGTTGTTTCCCGGGGGAGAACAACGAAATTATCCAAACCTCGGGCGCACAATAATAAAAATAATATAATATCACGAGAAAAGGTTAACAACCCTTATTATTATTATTATTATTATTATTATTATCATCATTCAACCGGCGCACGAGGAGTGAATCGCATTCCGGTAGATCACCTGTTGCGTGTACATGTATATAATAATATGTGCGTGTACAACACAACAGCTGTTTTTCAACACCACCCATCATTCTCGTAGATCTTTCTCGCGAGTTTATAAGAAAAAAAAAAAAAACAAATCATCGTTCATCAAAAACAAGCGTGTAATATTATATTGTGTAATTTATAGCCATCAATTTATGGGACATTGAATATTATTCGTCATGAATAATCGTGTGTATAGCGTTAGATATAATGATATAATGATATTATATAGGTGTACCTGCCTACCTCACACGTCGTGTTTTTTAATCGGACGTAATTAATGTGCCTACCTATATACCCGCCTAATAAATAATATTACGATTTAATAGGGTTAGGTACCATTAACGTCGGTGGTGGATACCGCGTGTGTAGAGTTTCTTATCGATGACGAGGGCCGACAGTACTGTCCGATTGAAAATCCGCGACGGTCGATCGACGAATTTATAACGGATAAGTGCTCGCGCGAAACCCGATCTACACGATCACAATAAATTGTATATTATATATTATGTGTGAGTCTAGGGTTCTGAATTTGAAAATTTCACTATTCTTGAAATATTTCAATGAATATGTGAAAAATAAATTCTTTCTTCTTTTAAACGTGTTCGGTTATAGATGATTATAAATAATAACATATTGTTTACACGCTTAGAAATAACGGTGTCCCGTCAAATTATCGCGGAAATATTGTCTCGGTAATAATATCGAGGTAATCGGTGGCGCCGAACCCATGTATTAGGTGTAGCAGCTGACACACCTATTTTAAGGGGTGGGTGTACCCCCAAAATTATCGTAATCTTAAGCATAAAAATATATTGTACGAATATAAGAAAGATGACTTCCTAGTGTGCACAGCGTGCAGTGTGTAATTAATAATATTAATTTAATAGTTTTTCCATTAATAAATACATTTTAGTATTCATAATCAATAGTATCCATTGTGTAAAAGTCAAAAAACTCTGATAATAGAGTACATTTACTATTTTTTTTTTTTTTTACAAGTGATAAAAAAATATTAGTAAACATTTTACTGTGGAGGAGGGTACTTTAAGTTTTAAACACGTGTGTTAATAAATCTATACCACGGTCCTTTCAAAACATAAACTTTAGATTACATTTCATATTCATATTATATAACCTCCCTGCATGACGCGCAAACAATTTTCTTTCATGAAACTGTTTTCGTTGAATAATCTATATGTTGCATATAGATCCCTGCATAGTGCATACAGGGTGTACATAATATACAATTTACATTTTAACATATTGTAAGATTTTGTTCAATTGATGTATTAATAATTGGTATTTTCGTCGTTTTAATCTCTAGAGTTTTTGTCCGACAATATTATCCATACATTTTTAATTTAAATGCTACAATCATTCGTATTTATCATTCTAATATTTTGTTCATTTATGGATTATTAATTTTGACTATCGTTGTTTTAATCACTATTTTTTTTGCAATTTTAAGCCCTAGGACATGTCCTTGTCCGACCATATTATGCACCGCGTCGTTGTCTTAAAGAAAAAATATTCAAATAAATTTACAAATTTATAATATATAGTGTATGTATATAACTTACCAAAGGTTTTCCATCAACAGTTACAATAATTGAGAAAAATATTGGTGTAATACATAATATATAGTACATCGGCTTCATTTTTTAGTTGAACAAAATAATAAAATCATACATTTTTAATTGAAACGCTACAATTTGTCATTGTAATATTTTGTATAACTATAATGGATTGGTAATTTTAACTGTCGTTTTTTTTAATCTCAACATTTTTTTCCATATTTTGAACTCCTAGGACGTCCAAAAACTTTCCTTGTCCGACCATATTATGCTTCACTTCGTCCTTTTAAAGAAAAAATATTCAAATAAATATTCAAATAAATTAGTACAACTGTAGTCTATAGACTGAGTATTACAAAAATATTGTGCAAGTCAATTCCACCAGTCCACAACTGTAGTAAAATAGGCCCGGTAAAAAACGTATGTTGATACGATAGGCAATTGGAATCAATTTTGCTTCGATATTCCAAAGCGTTGGTGCTCTGATGCTGGGGGGGGGGGATTAAAGGCCTCGATTTTATATGTTTTGTTAAACACCGCCGTTAAGGACTATTCCTAGAGTACATAACACTAGAAAACTACTTGTTTGAATTCTTAAGAAAGTTGCGTGCCCAAATTTTTGCGTTTAAAAACGTGGTTCTCGTTAAAAGAAACACAGATGAAGCCGCAGGGATTTTAGCCTTTTTCTATACACATTGCAGGGCCGCCGCAGGACGAAGAAACGCCGGTCGGGCCTTATCCAGTGATCGAAAAAAGGGGCGAACAAATCGTGCCCGTGGTGCAAGCGTACGCGTTCGCCAAATACTTGGGAAAATTGGTTTTGACGTTTGACAAGGAAAAACGTTTGGTCAGTGCCGCCGGCGGGCCAATTTTACTGGACCAAACCGTTCCTCAAGGTTATAATATTTTATTAACTGATATCCGTTAGCCCACGTGAGTGTTCGTGGAAAAAAAATAACGCTCTTAAATTTCAGACGCGAAAATGTTGGAAAAAGTCGAATACTACAAGCGACTGTTGGCGGAGCAATCCGTCGAAAAAGCCGTCGGAAAAACGCAAGTGTTTTTGGACGGCAACTGTAAGTGCGAGGAGACCAATTTGGCCGATTTGATAGCCGATTCGTTTATACGCGAGGTGAGTAGGATGCGTGGCTGGGGATTTTAATATTACGCTGAAAAGTGGCGAAAAAAAATGGCTTCAAAATACGAATACACCCACGCACTATACATTATAAAAACGCGTTAAAAAAGTGGGTGTGTGGATGTCGCTCTGCTGTACAGTACAGGTTACAACAATAGTGGGTCACTGTATAATGGACGGTATTACATTTGAATTCATCGATATGACCAGAGCTGGGCAAGTTAATGATTTTTTTTTTAGCTCGGTTATGTTAAGATAATATGCACCAATAACAAAAAGTTAATTTATTTATATCGATTAAAAGTTAATATACACTTTTTGCTAACTTTTTATCAAGTAAAAAAAAAAGTTGATTTGTACATACAACGCTATAGTAGGTACTTATTTTTTTTTAAACCCAAAACTAAATTATAAATTATAGTGATTATATTTTATACAGTATATCAATATAAGTTAGATTGGAATAATATACATTTTTTACCTTCAAACAATTTGCAGAAAATATTTTTTGACATAAAAACGAAATAGACTAAAATAGTAAAATGTAATAAAATTAATAATAAATAAATGAATCCAAACGCAACTAGTTAAGTTAAAAATTTTAAATAAAATGAACTTTTTAACTTAACTTTAATTTTTTAACTCGTTAATGTCCAGCCATGGATCTGACAATATTATTGTATACGAAAAACGGTTCTGAGCGGAGACGGTTTGTCAGTGTGGATGTTTTAGATTATATTTATATTGTTATTACTTATTATTAACACGATAAGTTGAATTAATATTATAAAATATTCTAACTAAAATCGTTATTCTTGGTTGTTTGATATATTGTAATTTTGACCAATTCTTAACTTAAAATAACTATAAAAAAAACTGCGTTTATATCATTTTTAGTTTTTTTTTTTTATTACAGAGTTCCTACTTACACGGAACCTCGTTTTAAATTTTCAATTCTTAACTATTAAATTTGAAAATTGTATACATTTTTAACTACAAAATTGTTTTTAAGTTTGATAAATGTTGTAAAAATTCAATGGTTTTTTTAAAGCTTATAAAAAAAATGCGTGCCTCTGTATTTTTAATATTTTTCAATTAATATTGTAAAAATATAATGTTAGGAACTTGTATTCAATTTTCATGCTTTTTGACCCGACAAACAAAATTTATTGAATACGTTATGTAGAAAAGAAAACTAAAAAAATTGAAAACTGAAAATATCCGCTAAAAATGTTAAAAATATCCTTCAAAGTTTAATCTGTCAAACGATTCGTTGTTATAACGGCCAATTGATTTGTATACAGTTATGACGCTACAATAAAAAATGACATATAATTGTCTAATGAAATAATTAATAAAATTACTTTGTTTGAACATCTAACAAGTATTCATAACAACCCTTTATGTAGCCCTTTGTTTGTTGTTTGCCAATGTAAAATTAATGTACTTCGTGTCATTTGATAATAACAATACGTCATTGAAAAACCAACAGCTATGTTTTTTTTTGCTACCCCTTTTACTGTTTAAAACGTAATTTTAATTTTATAAAATGTGTTTCTCGAGCTTAAACAAAATAATAGTTAACGAACAAGTTTTACGATATAACATATTATATCTTTGATTTCGTTCTTATTAATATATTATTATGTATTAAAAAATATTTCAGAATTTGAACGACTTGCTGAAAAACAACGTGACCTTAAGTGGCTGGACCGATGCCGCGGTAGCGATTGTCCTGAGTAGTAGTATTCACAGTTCAATAGATGCATCGAAAAAGCAAGGTAATATAAATTATAAATTAATATAAATTGAAATTTTCTAATGTCATAAACATTATTTGATTTTATTCCAACATAATAAACACATATTATTGTATCGCTCTCTTGTTTTTCCCTCTAGTAATTAATTTATTCAAATTATGATTTTCAGAATTTATAAGTACCTACCTATAATACGTATCGTACCAAATATCAATCAAAAATAAGCATGGACATTACATTTTACACGATAATAATAAAAATCAATTTTATTTTTAACATAATAATAGTTTTTTTTTTTTTAATCATAGTCACTATAGTGTAGATATATCTAATATGATATTCTTAAAAACGATTATGAATAATTAATATTTAATAATTATCATATATTCTTTTCAAGCAGTAACTAATAATTATAGCTGTACATTTTTCTTAAAATCATACGCTATAATATAAGTTAATAGTACACATTTTTTATAAATTATAATAAACATAAATTTTTTTCCAAATCATATAGTCAGTAATAATACGGATTTTTTAAAAAATAATCATCAATACTATACATTTATTTTTCAATCTATTTATGAAATAAATAACAAAATTTAAAACATATTGAATTATAAGAATAACTGTATTCTAAGTTGAAATGTATATCGTATCTTAAAAATATAATAATTCAAGTCTCTATTGTAACATTATTTCACATGTAAATTTAGCGCTAATGGGCCGTCGGAAAAATCGTACTTAAGTATTTTGGCGCAAATAAGCTGTAACGGAAGGCCAAAACGGATTAATTTTTTTTAGAACCATTTTTTCAAACATTTAGATTTTTGCGTACCAATTAAGGGCGATACCAATTTATTTTTTCCCAACAAGAATCACAACTTTTTTTTTCTGTAAATTATTAATCGTATGACTTTTATTTAAATGTTTATGTATCCATTTTTTTTTTCAATTATACTATAATTTTTTGTTCCATTGTTGAGACATCGTTATAATAATTTTGTTTCACCGGACATTATAGTTCGAGACATTGTTTTATACTTAACGATCGACTTTTTGTTTCTAATACCTTTATTTTTTTTATTAAGTTGACATTTGAATTAAACGGTTTTCAAAATTTTAAACTGCAATAAAATCAAAAAAAATATAATATAAGAAATAAATCGAGGACTCTAAATCCCAGTATTAACATTAAGTAAAGCACACCAAATTGATTTTTGAAGAAAAAAAAATTGTAATTTCTTAGATTGTTGAGATAATATTATTACGATAACGTTAGTTAGTAATCTTACTCAAATTATAGAAGTACAAAAAAAAAAAACCGATTTCAAATAAGTTTCATAATTTTATGCAGTTATTATTATTAACACTATTATGGCGGCGCAATCATAGGAGCACTTGAGCAATTTTTTCAAAAATATATCGACTACAACATTAAATTAAACGCATTAAATTAAAATATATTAGTCTTCCATTTTTTTTTACTTTTCGTGCAATATTTTAACTGTTGGGCAATTCAATTAATACTTAGATATACCTGCCTAGTGGCTGTCGATATCTTTGACCGTTGACGGTAATTTATTGATATAATTATTTTATGCAAATAATTAGTCATCCCGAATGTGTTGATTGGTTATTGCTGTCTGTAAAATCTCAGAAACAACTCAAACAAAACATGTTTACGCTTCCCGCACGGTTCATTAATTGCCATTTGATGGTGACGATTATTTTAAACGATACCTCATACCACTTATACACATAAGTCTTATTCGCAGTAAACAAACGTTTTAAGTTTAATAATAATTGAAAAATGCTAATTTAATTGCGTTGTGCCTTACACGGAAATTAACGAAATAATAATGATAACGCGGTAACTTTACCTGCAAATGATTTCCAGAAAACAAAGAAACTATAAAGGCACCCATGTAAAAAATAGTAAAATACGTAAATTAAACCGAATTGGGGGATAAAAAATAATAACTCGTGTGATGTAGCATCTTTTTTGGCGGTAAATATTACTTAATCGTTCTTAATTTTATAGAAATCGTTGGAAACCGTTCTCGTCCAGGGGATTCTCGGTGTTGGGATTTGTATTGATATTCATTATTTTTACATCGTCGATTTTGAAATATTATTTGAACTCGATAGATATTCGTCCGAAGTTCAGTTGATACGACACGAAACGGAGTAGGTACCCGCCAACGCTTTTTAATATTCAAAACGCTACCGAATAATGAATTTGAAAAATTAAAAAATTGAAAAGCTGAAAATCATAATTTTATTTGGGCTTTTACAAAAAACACGTCGTTTACATCCCAGCATCAAAGTATACGAATTCAGATGGTAAAAGTACGAGACGCATCCACTGTAAAAAAAAATGTTAATTAGATTAGGTACAATATTAAAACGGACTATAGTATAATAGTTTTTCAATTTTTTTTGGAAAAAGATTTATTTTCAAAACAGAATTATTATTAGTTGGTAAAGTCGACTGACAACTCGAGAGGTCGATCGAACGAACTAACCAAGACATCGACGTTGAAATAATTTATAACTTTTATACTATATTATTATAGGTTAACCTACCTGTCTAACTCTCAGTAATTCGTTTTAATATAATTTAAGTATAATTAAGACATTTGTACTCGACGTACATACTGATCGGCTTTTCCCGACTCAATTTCTTAAATCTAAGATCCTAAGACTTGGGATGTACTTCACAACGTGTTTAGATCGAATGAAACTATGATTTTCAGCTTTTGCCGAGTTCAAACAGTAAATCATAGCATTAACTACTGTAGGTAGTAAAACCCAGCATTACCTACGGCATTATGATGGGGAATTCACGGTAACTAATCGAACGTGTCCCGACTGACTGATCGACTCGTAGAGCCTAAACCGTGTGTCGTATAGCTTAAGAGACTTGGACACTGGAATTTTAAAGAAACTTCCTCTCACACAAGGATTTTGAGATTTATGACGGGAATGGACAATTTAGTGTCCGTTTACGTACGGTCGCCGTCGGTTACAGATTATGATATTTATGGTATAATTTAGTATTTGTTTGTATTATGCGCATACCTATTGTACATTTATACCTGCACGGTTATACTGACGAGGTAAAGCGTGCATAAAACCATCGCATTTGTGGTCTCCAATATAAAAATTATATTTACTTAGAACAATTATTACTGATAGTGTATTCATAAAATTATTATTGCATACCTACTATGTCTGTTGCCGATAGACTAAAAAACTACTCGGACATTATTCTTACAGAGATATCAAGAAAATGTAGAGAGTATAGTTTGAATCAAGTTCCGATTTTAGCGTGCCAAAAGTACTATTTTTAAAACTAAAGTATTGTTGATTTTTTTATCAAGAATTTATCTCTTTATTCTGACGCCAGAAATAGAATTTCAAAATAATTAATTGACACACACCTGACTTATAGTGCTGTTTGTATGAAATATAGGTAGGTTAGTACAAATTATTTGATTAATATTTTCAAAATTTTATATATTTTTATATTATTTAATTTTCTCGCTTAAAACGATAAAATGTTATGTTTTGTTTATACTTTTTTGTAATGTCCTACATGATGTAATAATGACATTTTATTATTTTTTATTTTAATGAATCAATTTTTTTTAGTATTTTTTATATTATGTTTTTGAAATATTGAGCGTTTTAGTGGTTTTTAACTTTGAAGGAATGATACTTAAATTCACGCATTTTACGAGTAATTTAATTTACACATATTGTACAGAAAATTGATAGCTTTTTAAAAATATAAAAATTTTTCACATTCAGTTTCAACAATAATTAAAAAAAATTATTTTCTTTAAATAAATATAACGTAAGTAGTATTGTAAAAAAACACAGTTTTGGTGCTCAATCAACTTTTAACGTTAAATTTAAAGAAAACAATTTTTGTAAATTACTGTTAAAACTGAATGCAAAGAAAAATATTTATATTTTTGAATAGCTATCCAATTTCTTTTACAATATGTATGTATTGAATAGTTGGTAAAACAGCGCAAATTTGAGTATCATTTCTAAGTTCAAAAACCATTAAAACAATTAAAATTTCATCATAATATAGCAAATATGAAAAAAAAAAAAATAAATAATAAGTCATTATTACATGTAAGACAATATAATAACTGTATAAAAATGAATCGTATTATTTATCGTTTTAAGTGAGAAAACTAAACACTTAATACAAAAATGTATAAAAGTTTGAAAATATCAATCAAATAATATATATATTTTATACAAACAGCTCTATAAGTCGGGTGTATGACGTATTCGATTTTAATAGATGTGTTATTATTATTTTGACGAGATTTTCGATGTGTTGTATCACTATGACTGATGTTAATAATTTTTTAGGGGGGCGGAGTGGCCGAGTGGACTAAGGCGTTGGTTGCTAAGCGCACCGACGCCGGTTCAAAACCTCGGCCGCGGGTGACATTTTTCTTTGGGCAAGTCACGGTGTCCCCCACCCGGGGCATGGCAGATACCTACTGATGTCCACTAAAAAAATCTGTCAAACTATCGAAACACACGTGTTTAACCTACAGTACCCTCCCCGAAAACACACCCTATGGCCAAAGTTGCCACGGGTTAATAAATAAAAAAAAAAAAAAATTATTTTTTATATATCCACATTGACTTGTTGATTCACCAGGCGTTATATACGAAAATGACGTTCAGCGAACGTTGCCGTACAAAACTCCTCTGTGCAAGGTGACCATCACTGGAAAGACGCTGCTGAAGTCACTGGAACACAGTGCGTCAATGTATGATTACAGAAACTGTTCAAATCCGGAAAATAAAATATACGGAGGTTTCATGCACATGTCCGGTAAGTGCCGGGTTAACTGATTTTGACTAGTTTTAACTAATTTTTCAACTCATCAAATATAACATGTACCGATTGAGTAAAGGTATAGAAAAATATTATAAATTCAGTTTAAATAGTTCCTATTTGTTACTGTTGTCTTCCTTTTATTATTTTTAACTGTAGGAACTTTTACAAGTCAACTATAATAAACTTTAATAAAAATCAACTATCGACTTATAGTTTAACAAAATGGGGTAGTAACATTTTTATCTTCTGTGCGAATTACTAATGAGAGAACATTTGAAACGAAACTATAACTAATATACACAGAAAACAAAAACGCACATCGAAATCAATGCACGTAATAGCAATATCGATAGAAATAGGGAGAGACATATCCGTCGATAGATCCCTAACGGAAGTTACGCATTTTTATTCATTTTCATTATTCAGTGTAAAGTAGGTAGTAAAAATGTCTAACGATACTTAATATTGTGACATAACAATTTTAGCGAAATATAATATATTATATATTAGATAAATAATGTCTTTTAGATTCTGCAGAGCGGAGCGAGGAAGCTATTGATTTTATAATGGCATTTATTTTTTTTTATCCTGTATACAAAATTTCTACCGGAAAAAGTGCTTCGATTTCAACATTATAGTACCTACCTTATCTTTCAGCAAATTGGATCAACATGGTACTTTAGATAGAGGTCATTTTTCGATTTTCTCAATAGTTATTTAACGCCACGGGAAAAACCACCGACAACTCACGAAAAACCGCTAAAAATGGGATTTAAATTTCTAACTCTTTGTTTATCACCATAGCAACGAATAAAAAATAATAATATTTTAATATTAATTCAACTCACGCGATATAACGAATGATAACGATATAAAATATCCAGTCTGTCGAACCGTCTCCGCTCAGAATCGTTTTTCCTATACAATGACATTATTTTTATTGTCATTGAATTCTAGTTTAATACAATCCATTATACATTGACTCACTTGTAACCTACTGTACAGCAGAGCGACGTCGACTCGCCCGGTTTTTCTACTTTATCGTACAAATAAACGAGTAAGATAAAAAAAAAAATAATACTTGAAAAGTATTTAAAATTGAAATCATTCCAAGACGTACTTGCCTATTAATTGCTGTATATCTATTCGTTCTCGAATACTTTTTCACCAGAGTACAATTTAAATTGTAAAACTTTTCAGTAATGTTTTATCGAAATACATTTAAACGGATACTCTCTGAAAGGATGCGCGCGTATACTATATATATTGTATCCGCATTCAAATACAATTTCAAAAGAATTTTTTACGAGACCGTCAGTCGGTCGGTTTAATCGTCACTGTCGACAAAACACCGATTTATACGCGTATTCACAAACCCTACACTCGTCATTGTTGTCACTCCACGAGCGTATACATAGTTCAATGTGTCACAATAACTCTAAACCGTCGAAATTGCCATTTGTACATAATATTATACTGTTATTATTATATTCAAGAGTCGAACCGTATCGTGCGCCCGCGGCGTGTATATCATCATTATAATGTCGTATTCCATCCAATGTTGTCCGATGCTCGTCTATTGCGCATTATTGTTTTTGGATTTTCATTGTTTTTTCTTTTCCCCTCCCCCAGGGATGCACGTCACTTACGACAAGAAAAACGCCGCCGGGACCAGGGTGAGGTCTGCGACGATACGGTGCTCGGAATGTAAGTTGCCGTCGTACGAGCCGATCGATCCGGACAAAAAGTACACGTTGCTCATGTCCAAGTACGTGGCGAGCGGTGGCGATCGGTACGAAATGATCAGGGACGAATCCATCGGCACTAACTGTTCAGGTGAGTGAACGTACCCCTAGAATTATAAGTAGGTACTTACAGTGGCGTGACGAAGGACTTTATTTGAGGCACGTGCCTCAGCTTAAAGGGTGCAGGTGGGTGTCCTGGAGACTAGAGGCATTTCACATAATATTATTATAACTTATTAAGTATGTACTAAGACTAAGCCAATCTTTCTCAGTTACCATTTACGTAAATACATAATTACTCAAATAAGTATTTATAACTTATTACTTGTATAAATTATTGTGCCTCACAAGTTAAGGAAGTTCGCCACGCCACTGGGTACTTATATTATAATCGGCCGATCGAAAACATCGATACGACGATATTGGGTGTTAAAAAATTTCACGAAATATATTTTCTCGAAATATTTCATTTACGCGGCGAATTGATTTAAAAAAAAAAAAAAACCGTACGTTATAATATTATTATCTAAAAGATTATAGTCATTAACAGGGCTCGGATTTTATAGCGTTTGCTAATATTATTATAGGATAAAGAGATAAGCCCATATTAGAGGGGGGAGGTCCAGAGGGAGGAATGGCCCCCGGGCCTCGATAGTTAGAATTTATTTAGGGGCCTCAGATTTGTCCAATACTTTCTTTATTATCTGCTATAACACTGCATAAACCATCTAAAAAAAATCGATGATTTTTTAGCGAGGAAAAAAGCTTGTAATTTAAAAATAAAGTGATACATTATTATTCATTATTTATTGCTATGTACCTAATACCTATGTATATTTATTATAACAGGTACCTAATATTGAACAATATAATAATATACATTTTTTTTTTTTCGTACATTGACCTCATTTAGAACTTTGGCCCCTGGGCCTCAAAATGTCTTAATCCGGGCTTGGCATCATGCATAAAGTGATTTATATAGGTACATAGATAAAAAGATCACATAATCCCCCCACTTGTGATAAGCATTGACAAAGACTTTTATTAAAAAATAAATTTACTGCAAGAGACTATAATATAATATATAGTGACGTAGGTATTAACCGATAATGATATAACGCCATTTATATACCTAATACCTAATATATGTAACCACTAACGTAGTAATATCCGTTGTCGATCATTTCAATGTGTATAACCAATAATCATATTTCCTGCAAGGAAAAGCGAAGTGTTAAATTTAAGAATTTTTCAAGATAATTATTTAAAATTCAGAACCTTGCCTACAGCTGTTCAGCAGACCGGTGTCCACTTGTGAACTTTTTATGTTTTCACCCACCTGTAACTTTTTTTCCGGAAACCTTTTTTCAGACATTCGTTCCTATACTCATAACTATAGTACTTATATTATTGTTATTTATTATTAATTTCTATTTATTTACTTATTAATGATGTTCACTAAATCGTGAATATTATATTATGTATATGTTACAATCAAAGGCACCAATCAACAACGATACGATTACTCCGAACCCGCTGTACTATTTTTGTATTTTTTTCATTTAATCTATTGTTATACCTATCTAAATATATTTCAATTGACCCCGTTAAGCGGTACGGTGAGTCTAATTGAAGAATTTTTTCACGAAGAACGTGTAAATTGTGACCAGTGAGTTGGAGTCCAATTTAAAATGTAGTTGAATGAGGTTCTATTTATACAACGAGAGACGCGAGTTGATGATATAAACGCAAACAGGAAATGAGTATAAATAATGTTTGTACATTTCCTGATTTTCCTGTATAAAGTATATTATATTGAGACGCCAAATAAATTGTTTTAATCAATTTATCTAAATCTAATAATAACCGTACTGCATTTCAATACTTCCGGAGAATCAAATGAACTCGAAATCAACACCTTGAGTTACCAATTTAATGTCACGAATGAGTAACGCGTTTATTGACTCGACCTTTGAAACTCAGTTTTATTTTTAACTAATTAACTCGTTAATTATTCGACACATTGCTAATGTGCAGTATACTTATATGATTCAACGAAAAAAAATTATCAAACCTCATAATATTATGTGGCGCAAAAAAACATATTTTCAGTAGGTAGGTACTTAGATTGTTACTCCAAAACAATCGGTTCCAGTTTCTATATTGAGTAATTAAATTGGTATATGGTTGCCGTTTCCAGTTGATTTCAGTACGTTACCATTCAATGGTTTATAATATATACGTGGGGTTATAAAGTTTGATGCGATTTATTTTCTCGAAATAATTCATTTATGTGAAAAAAAAATCGTGTATTGCGACTAAATTTCGATATAGCCTTAAGCTCATAGCAAGAAGAACATTTTTCAAAGTTGATTTACTGTATGGAATACTTATGAATTATAGATTACAGGTGCGTAATTAGTAAGTGATAATTGACCGATAATAAAATACTATTTATACCAGATTTATTACCATTTACATACTAGCTGGTAGGTATAAGTACCTAATTCACTAATTCGTTAACCTTGGTTGATGTAAGTAATTCACTATCAAAATAATTGTATAATCATATGTAACCAAATGCGTTTAAAAGAAAAAATAATATTATTCATAATTTTATAGAAAATTTCAATTGAAAAATGTCTTGTGAAATAATATTTCATATTCCTCAGAACTCTACGCGTACTAGGGGAAGCCCTGACAATTAGATTTGGTTTTTAATTAATTAAATAATAAATTTGTACTGATCGATATTTTAATTTTGTACATACAATTTATAGACGTCTGAGCAGTTGCACTAACGGTGCAGTATCTATGAAATTGTTTGCTTTAATTTTAGATTTAGAGCAGAGCGAAATAAAGTATCGATTGCGCAGTGTTTTTTTTCCATCATTCGTCGTTTTTATGTGGAAGTAAATATGCACCGATTTCCCATTTCAACGTTTTTTTTTTCCGTTAGCGAAGTGAAACTATTTGTTACTTTGGCGGGTTAAAAGTAATAGAAATTCCCAGTAGTTTTGAAATGCGTCGGGGGCAAAAAAATTAAGGAAAATTTAGTTTACCTAAACGAACAATCATTTTTGATGAGTGATTGAATTCAACGTTTTTACGACATTGGATACTGACCCATAAATAAACGACTTCATATCGATCGACTTTTGATATTTTGTTTTAATTCAAAGCCAATAACCATGGATTCATTTTCCATTCAAGATACAATGAGATACAATGACTCTTTTTGAAATATTTATAGTCATGAGAGATTTTCGAGAAATAATTTTTTCACTCGATCAAAAATCTTAGAAAATATGTAATACAAAGTTCCTCATAAGTTGTTAAAATACATTTTTTCAAAGCATTTTTAAGTAGGTAAGCATTTTGACAAAGTTAATTAAAATCACAACAATTGGTGAATTATTTTTTAGTTAAAAATATTTAAATGTTAAAATGTTCCTAGCTTATGATTGAAAATTATTTCTCATGAGTGTTTCGTACTTAAACCATTAACTCAAGAAAAAAAAAATAATCACAGTTGTTTTTAAAAAGTTTTTTTAAGTTATAACTTGGATGAAATTAGGTATTCGAACGAATATCAAGAATTTTAATGGTTTTATTGTAGTAAAAAAATATTATTCGTGGGTACTTGAAACTTTTGAAGTATATAATTTACTTTTAATACACACAATAACTGTTTTTTAAATGGACTATTTTTGCCAAAAATGAATTCTATCTACTGTATTACGACTTATGTCTAATGCTAAAAATGTAAGATAAATTACTTTGATTTCAATAATTATAATATTATTCAAAATAGGCACTCAGTAATAAATAGATTGACTAACCGTTTTCGATCAGAGTCGTTTTTTCGCGGGTATACAATGATTTTGTTTAGGGTTCGGAATTTGAAATATTTCAATGAAATTGTGACATATATTTATTTACTTGTAGGTATTTGGTTATAGATGATTAGAAATTATTATTGATTACACATAGAATTTATCGATAATGAATGACTGATCAACCAATGTTTACGAATCGGGTACCCCGTCAAATGTCAATAGGTTATAAATTATAGGTACTTATATAATTGGTATTATACCATTGGTTAATTTATCACTCATCAATTGGCTATTGTGAATTAATATTATTCATTAGTATTCGATACGATAAACTAAATTTTAAAAATGTCCTCTTTCTGTAGGTTTATGACAGCCAACTTTAAGATATAATACACAATTTTTATTTTCCACTTAAATGAATCTTTCCGTGAAAGCTTAAGACCCCAATTATAATTGTATAATATCATTGAATTAACACATCGCAGGGAACCTTACGACACCTAATGTTCATCAGAGTGGTGCCCCGCCAACGTTTTTAATAATGAAAATAAAAATTTTAAATTAAACTTTTTGGAAAAATCCAAAATAGCCAATTTGTAAATTTGTTAATCTTCTAATTTTTAGAAACGTTTTAATGGTAAAAACGTTTGTCTTATGGTTAGTTTTTTAAAATATCGAGTTTGCTTTTTTTTTTAGTAAATTATTATTGGAAGCGCGTAATACATATATTTTTACAAAACAGTCTTTTGGGAATTTTCAGACACAACGAAATTTTAAACGGTCCGTTATCCATTATAATGACTGTCATAATTTTTTCTTACGTCAAACTATATACAGTATCGATTTTTTGGTTTTCATTCGCCAGGTCTTTCCGTCACAACCTGACCTGTAAATCACGTTGAATTCTCGTTTGTCGACAATCTTATCTGTAACTATACATATTGGCTTTCGTTTGCGTACGATTTTCGTATGCCTGATTAAACTGTACCTATGTCAAATGTACAGATTATAATGTCACAGATTTTGTTCCTTTCTGTAAAATATATATTAACTTAATAGATTTTTTTATAATGATGTGTGTCTTATTTTTTTTTATTTACTTTTTTTGTGACTGTTTACACGATAAATAGTTCGATTTTCAACTTCATTATCTTGTTCGGTTGAAAAGTGAATCTATTTGGGAAGGTCAAAATGTCATATCCACATTAGTATTCAAAAGCGCCGTGAAAACCAAAAAAAAAATTAAGAAAAACCGGGAATTTTTACGCAAAATTGGTTTTAGACAAAATCGATTTTGGTTTTGGTGTAACTCTATGATCGTAGATACTGTTTAGCGTAGATAGCATTTTCTTTACAACATACAATTTTCAAAATATTTGGATTTGTTTTGAACTGTTTCAATTTCAATTTTTTCAATTTTTTGCTTTATATAACAATACAATTTTATTTGTTGGACTAAAAAGCATGACAATTTAATATAAAGCTCTTGATATATTGCTCAATAGCAGTTAAAAATATTAATAACACATAGGCACAATTTTTTTTATAAGCATTTAAAGCTCAAGTTTTGAGAAAGTGTATCAAATTTTAAATTTTATAATTACTTTGTAGTTAAACATTTATAAAATGTTCAACGTTTACAGCTAAGGATTGAAAATTTAAAACAAGGTTCTACGTATATATATATATATTTATAAATAGATTTATTCACAATAATATAATCAATTAATACACTTAGTAGTATCATAGGCCGACTGACCGTTTCCGCTCAAAATCGTTTTTCTTATACGATGATATCGTATCATTGCACTCAAATGTAACACCATCCATTACAGTACACCTACTTGTGACCTACCGTACAGCAGAGCGACACTCACTCGCCCACCTATTCTTTGCTTCGTAGTTCAATCGAACAATAATCTACAGTGTTTCGTATTAGGCGCAGCACGCATTTATCTGACGGCATTTGTTAATTACTCATAATTATTGTCGTGCGTGCCTAAATTGCATCTATATATAAATATGGACGTCACACGTGACTAAAGTTTGTTTGCAGTGATTAAACACGAAACCGTTTGATGGCATAACAATAATATTTATGTATATTGTATATACTATATAGTATCGGTAACGATATAATATTCTTTGCCGCTAGGTAGGTAGATCGGTGCTACACTAATCTAAAAACGTTAAGCCCATAGCTATACAAAATAATATTATTGGATAATATTATTATACTTGCACCGCGGTTACATTTTATCACACTGCAGGCTCTAAAAGGATAACGATAATACCGCAGAAAAAACTTAAGTCTAAGCCGTACGATCGACCCACTATTTATATACATTTATTTTATATTTACAGGGTGATTTTTTAACCATGCTCACCCCATTGTGCATGTTTAAACTGTGCGCAGTAAATTATTTTGAAGGCATTACAATTTTGATTTTTGGAAATTATAAAAGTGAGCTGTAGCCGATATTTTCTAATAGGTAGGTACTTGAAATTTTCACAATATAAAAGGAGTGCCTACCTATCCCGTGTACCCACACGAATTCGGGAAATGATAATATCTTGTCAATATTTTAAAGTGCTTGAATAATGACTATTTTACTAATTATAATAATTTATAAATATGTTCTTCTAGTTATAAAAAAAATATTGTACTATATGATTGCATAACTATGTTGACTTAGTATTTTTACAAGGTTTTTTAGAAATGTTTTTTGAAAATATACGATTGAAATTTTTTTTGTAATTTTTTTTCTATAAAATAAATAATATAAAATAAATTTGTCAAATATATGAACTTCTTGGCCAAATACAACTAAAATATTTCCTAATCATTTACAACTTTTTAAAATATTTAAATATTTTGACAACTATATTATTTTTCTGAAAACATTTTTACCACAGTTGGGAAATATTTTTATGCTGTGTGAATATGCGATACCTACGCATGTCTCGATGCAAATAATTAAGAATCAGATGATTTTTCCTTAAAGTGTTGAAGTATTGAGATCGAAAGATCGAGGTATCTATTCTACTTTAAATCCCGAGGATAACAGGTACTTATAGTCTATCAAAAGGATATTATTTACTTTGGATTAATCGTAAAATATAATCCATAATAATTCATTTTGTTATAGTAAACAATTGTCCGAGTATATTTGATTAATAGTAATAATTATTAAGAAATATTTCATATTGCATAGGTACTTATCAACATAATATAATAACCGAGCTCGTATTTGGTCGTATAGTATTTATAATAGAATATATATCCTGAGTATTTAAAGTAGAATAACTCAGAAACATTTTGAGGAAAACCATCTTTTCACAATTTGCGCTAAAACAATAGTCGTAGGTTCTCGTTTGAAAAACCGATGTTGGTTTATGAGTATCTCCCTCGAAATGTTGCAGTTCAAATGTTTAGAACTTTTTTTGTGGATGGGCCACAAAAGTTCAGAATGGTTTTACCCTCATACTATAGTTTGATCTATTTATAAGTTTTAGCATTTTTATTCTAAATGACTAATTTTAATATTTTTATTACCAATGGTATCTTACCTTTTATTAAAACATATACTTTGAACATTCAAATATTTTGAAAAACACAAATAAAAATGTATACTTTTAGTATTAATAATACATATTAAAACATACACATTTTACAAATTAAAAATCAAATAAATATTTTTAATGCATGGTATAATTATTAAGAAAACGATTATCTACGGTCATTGCTCGTGGCAAATTCATCTATATGTTGGATCTTGTATTAACTGTCCACTCAGTTCCCTTTCTATTGATAAAATTGCAGAATTATGAAGACTTTCACTTGTAATATGATGTATAATATATAATGTATAATAATATACTTATATACACGTCACTCGCTCACTCATAGTGCTATACATTTTTATTGAATACTTAATCAAAACAATTGTTTTTCTAACTATTTATAAATAATATTTTCATTGAGCATTGAGCATCGGACTTACACTAGTCTAGTACTTATATAAAAATGTGGGTGGGCACATGCCTACCGGGCCCACCCCCTAAACACGCCACTGAAATGTTATGAAAAATCTAAATACCTACCTGCACGACAATATCGGATTCAACTTCATTTAAAAATCCTAAACGTAAAAATTTTGACAAACGCATAATTTAAGCATAGTAATGGGCCGGTGAGATTGTGAAAATGCTTATACCGTTTAATGTGCGATTTCAATTAAATTATAGTGAATCGTAAAATGTACACATTTCGAACGAAGTTTGTGCAGTGGTGTTCGGTTTATGATATTCGATCGGTTATAATATAATATAATCATTTTTTTTTTTGTTTTTCAGAAACCACAGAAACAGACGCCCTTTTATCGTATGTCAAAGAAATCAATCCGATTTACGCTGGGGTAGATAACAGGATCAAAATATTAAATCACTAACGATATGTCATAATATTATAATCATGTAGGTATATAGTCAATATCAATTATCGTTTTGACTCGTTGCGTATGCACCGTCGAGTTTTTTTTTTTTTATTATTCACAGTACATACATGTATACCTACATTTTTGTCAGCGATAATAAAACTAACAATTTTTAACATTTTACCAGACATATTATATTATGTCACAAAAATTATTTCGTTCCTATTTTTTTCCCCCGTAATGTTACGATATCGGATGTTGGCTGGTCTAGACTCTACGAGTTATTGACTTAATTTTGACGTTCGCACTTTGACTTGTCTGTATAGATAGTTATATTGATATTATTGCGGTACACGAGCACCGACAATAAATCAGAGTTCCAACGGACAACGCAGTAGGGCTTTAATCTGTATAATCATTTGACATACCACCTGTACATTATAGGTGGATACCATACAATCAGAGGCGTGCAAGTTTATGCAAATAATCAACTCGAATCGAGTTAAGTCGAGCGAACACGTCGTGTTCGTTAAATTGGAAATCATAATATATTGTACCTATAGTTGATAAATAATAATTTCAACTCGTTAAGTTTAAAGTTGATATTGAAAAAAAATACCAACTTAACTGAATCTTGGAAAAATGTATGAGACATACTATCGACGATAATTGTAATTTTCCGATAGTAACTTCTATAATGTGATAGAGATGTAAGCTTGAAATGTTTCAATTTTTAATTTTTATTGTATTTTTCTTAACATAATTAATTTTTGAGGTCATATTATTATTTAATTGTGAATTAAATGACTGTGAATAAAATTAAAATATATATTTACCTACCTACACGTTGAACAAAACATATTTATCAATTATAAATAGTTGTGACATCTCGTGGTCTTGTGTTAGAACACAATGTAATTTGTAATAACCTTTAACTATTCGTAAAAAATAGTAAGTGTAAAATTGTGGAAATAACCCAAACAATAAATAACAAACGGGGAAAAATCAATAGATGTAGGAAAACGTTTATACAGCCGACATATTTTATACTGAAGTAAAATAAAAATTTTTAATAATACATAAAAATGCAAATTTATTACCGAGATACAAGATAGTATTATTATAAACATTAATTTTGTACTAAATATTAGTAGGTAACAAAAAAATTTAATTTGATTTGCAGGACACTCAAAACTTAAATAAATTTAATAATAATTGTGGTAATTTTTTTGGTGTGTCCATCATTAACATTATATTGTAAATAATTTCCCCGCAAATTGTGTTTTACGAAAAATTTTCAAGGCGCAATTGAGCCGAAATGAACAATAATGAAGATATTTACCATACAATGTTACAACTTGTAAGATAATTTTAAAAACATTTAATTAAATTACCAGCTAACTGTAATAATTACCTTTCTATAATATCTATCTACAGTCATACATAGATAAGCTCTAAAGTGAAATTTTCTTTCTCATGAAATATTAATCCGCTTCCTAGGTGTTTCCATACATAATATAAAAAAATTAATTGAAAATACTGAAGCAATTAAATTAGTGTACTATTCGCGTTGTTGTACAATTTTTTCGTTCCGTCTTCTGCGTGACAGTTTAATTAGTTAATAAGATTAACTTGGAAGTACAAACGTATCATGTGTCTTGTTTCTTGTATCTAGTTACACTAAATGCATGTGTCATGATACTTTTTTTGAGTATCTCGCCCAACCTTGCCTATAATATAACAACTATATATTATCAACAAATTTATTTGATAAGAAATCAACACGAGAAGTTATACAAATTTCATAATTTTCAACTTCTTGAAAATAATCACGGGAAAAAAATGTTCATGAAAATGTACATCATTATAAAGCTGCACACTGCGGGGAGGGTTCGGTCCATTTCGACACTTGTGCGCACATATTTTATTCACGTCTGAACTCGATTTCAATGGCTCTTCGTTGTACACAATATTATAATAATAATAATATATAAATATTGTATGGATTCATACAGGTTGCAACAGGTAGCCCTCCAAGCGCCGCCGTCACAATGGAATATTATGATAATACATATTACTATCGTCCGCGTTTATTATAACAATATAATAATATTTTATATTAAAGTATTATCGTCGAGCCGTATCGACGCGCATCGCGAAAACGGACGATGCATATAGTTTTTATCTTTCACCCGTTTTCACGATGTTCTACATACTTATTATTAAGTTCCCGAATCGATCGAATAGTGTTTTTCCCGAAAGACCAAAAATCCGAAACCCTTTAGGCTCTCAGAACCCTCGGTAACTATACTATACCTGTGTTATGTTACGATTTCGTTGAATAAACATTGCAGGCACACTTGTCGCAGATGGTCGCGGTCCGCAGATGGTCGCCCACCGGTATATTATGAAACGATATCGGTACGACCGTTATTGTATCGAAAATCTACGACGTTTATTGTCGACAAGACGACTGCGAGTGTTTTGTACATTTCGTAAGATAACGTTTGACATATTTTTTTTAACAATAATTTCGATGTTCAGAGTCTTTTGTAGGTACTTATTTTGTATACGAAGAATGACGGTTTGATTTTCCAAAAAATTTCTGTTTTTCTTGTAGGTATACCTCTTGTATACACTCTTTTTGTAATTCCGGTAGAATTAATTAACGCTCTTCAATATTTTATGCAAGATCTTCAACTTCGAAACGGAGCGAATCGGAGCTACTGGTCACAAATAGGATTTAGTTATATTCGGTGTTCCAAAATCTCTTAGGTTTAAAAGTACCTACGTTTGACTTGGGAAAGTCACACCTAGCTAGTGCTCCGTTGATGGAATTGGGTATGGTGGAGCCGATTATTTCTTAATTTTTCTCCATAAAAACGTCGTAGGTATTTAAGCATTTTTTTCACTTTGTATGAGAAATCTGCATATTATCGTGTTTTTTTTTCAAACTAATTCGATGATTGTTTCCTATTTAAGGTTTTTTTTTAGGAGATACTGCATTTTACTTTAGTATTACAATATAATATAGTTACAACTATAAATAGAAAATTTTAAAAATAGAGTAAGTACCTTCATGGTATTTAATTATGTTGCTTTTTGTTTAAAAGATATATTAGACGACAGTAAAAATCGACAAAATTAGTTCTTCTATCGATTAAAATATTATCATAATATAATAATACAATACAATAATACCATTGTGTTACAAAGGTGTACATTTTATTGGTTTTTATTAAATAATATTATTGATTTGTGTTTTCAAAACGTTTGATGAAATAAAATATGTTCCATGAGGGCCACGTGTCTGACACCATTCATCTAGGATGTAACACACCGTTTTATGGACATTTGTATCAAGTAGGTACTATATTTATTGATTTATTTATTCTATTTATTGAAGTGTATTTTACACTTATCGCCAAGATTGGGCAAGTTAATGATTTTTTTTTTAACTCAGTGATGTTAAATTAATATGCACCGATATCAAAAAGTTAAAAGTTAATTTAACTATAGGTTAACTCAGTTAAGATAAAAAAAGTTGATTTGTTTACACAACACTAGTGTACTTCATTTTTTCCAACCCAAAACTGAATTATAGATTACAGTGTTTATACTTTATACAGTATTTCCATGTAAGAAAAATTCGAATGATATAAATTTTTAACTTTAAACAATTCACGGTAAATATTTTTCGACATTGAAAAATTGAAAACGAAACAGTCTGAAATAGTGAAATACAAAAATTAAAAACAAAATAAAAAAATAATTCGTTAATTTCACGTCAATTAAAAAATAAATTAATGAATAACCAAAAGTAACTAGTAAAGTTATAAAGATTAACTTTAACTTTTTAACTCGTTAATGTCCAGCCTTGCTTGCTTTTCGCCTCGTCGTTTCGGCCGAATAAAGAGACGCCACCTGTTTAATATAGGTAGAAATATCATCATAATAATTTTTCAAAAATTGCCTTTACCGCCTTCAGGAGGACCTTCGTACCGACAGTATCCGCAGCAGCTCCGCATAGCCACCCCACTCGCAGTCCGTATATAATATTACAATATTATAGACGGTCAAACGGGTCGACGACGGATTTCGGCGACATAAACCGGAGACACATTTTACGATAATATATTATTATTATTATTATTATTATTATTATTATTATTATTATTATTATTATTACTATACGTCTGCGTTCCATATTATTATTATTATTATTATTTCGTATCCGTCGTCGACCCGTCAGCGTCGGGCTCGGGTGACGCAGTCTTTTCCGCGTCAACGGTGCACATGTGCTGCACACAACCGTCACTGCTTCTGCTGCTGCTCGACGACGACGACGACGACAGAGAGCCGCAGGTTGCTGTCGGCTACAAAATAATATGCAGTATTTAGGTACACGAGCTCGTATCGGATTTGTATATTTTATCGCACCGAGATCGGTGCATGCTCGCCGGGGACGACGACGACGTGTCTCGGATTTTCGTGCACAGGTGTCCTTATATTGTGTGTGTAATGTATTATTATTATTATTATTATTATTATTATTATTGAAATAAGGTCGGGCGGACGGACGACAAAAGACTATATTATAAGGTTTACGTATTGTGCTGCGACGACGCGACGGTGTAATAGTTGTGTCTACAGTTTTGTGTATACAGGGTGATACACCCGATCATAATATCATGCTCGCCCACGCCATTTCGCCGAATATAATATCATCGTATTCTGGTTCTCGAAAAAATAAAACAACTGTTCCGGTTCGGTTCTGGTTTTCAAAAAAAAAAAGGTGGGTAAGTGGATTTCGCTCTGCTGTACAGTAGGTTACAAGTGGGTCACTGTATAATGGATGGTATTAAATTTGAATTCAATGATATAATATCATTGTATAAGAAAAACGATTCTGAGCGGAGACGGTATGTTAGTCTAGGGTATAAGACATAATATTATATTAGGTACCTATAATAAATTCCAAATTAATCATATCATAATATTTATTAGGGTACTTATAACGCGTTATACATCAACAAAAAACCGTGGTACTATCATAGATATATAATAGTATACTTTTAGAAGTTTCAAGTACCCACGAATAATATTATACAATCACAACAAAATAACTAAAATAGTTATCCTAGGGTTTTTATATGGTAATTTCGTCCAAATTTGTACTTAAAATAACTATAAAAATAAA
>NC_042493.1:122759056-122765257 GCF_005508785.2 Acyrthosiphon pisum
TACAGACACATACAATTTTATCAGCTACATTGAAAACCGCAAAAATCGATAATTTTGAATCCGGTTTTAGTCTTATTCGATTCATAGTTGCAGGTGTATATATCATATTATATATAATATAATAATATATACACACACATGAGTGTTATGTGTAGATTGTATAGACGCATAATTTGCAACACACAAAATCTTGTTCTTCTAATCTTTTTCCAACACCTATAATAGAATTCCCAAAAATCCCAACAAACTGTACGAATTTAAAATGTCTAAATTTATTTGATTAAAACGTAATCCTTTATAAAAAGCAATATGTAGTATGTGTGTTTTAATACTTTACTATTCAAAATAATGAATAAATTATCAAAATATGATTGTTATAAAATAGCTATGTTTACTAATACTGTAAGATCCACAGGTTAGGTATTTTACTTAACTTTTGTAAGCACATTGTATATATTTCTATGAACAAATAAAAAGTAATAGGTGTGTTATTTTATACTATATGTCTCAGTTAAAACTTAAAACGGTACCTGTTTTTGTCGTTTATATTATATTTCTTAGAAATCAATATAATCACCATTTGAATTACAATATCATACACATATACCATTTTATACATTAAAGTATCTACTTTTTTGCTCAGTAAGGTATTAAATCATACATACTACATATTATTACATATTAATTATAAAGGATTACATTTTGACCTAATAAATTTAGGAATTTCAAATTTGTACAGTTTTTTGAGATTTTTGATAATCCTATTATAGTTATTGGAAAAGTATAAGAAGAACAAGATTTGGGGTTTTGTGAATAATGCGGCTACAATCTACAGAACACTCATGTGTGTGTATATAAATATATTATAGACCTGTAACTTTAAATCGAATAAGACTAAGATCGGATTCAAAATATTCGATTTTATGGTTTTCAATGAAGCTGCAGATAACAACTAGGTATATCTGTCTGTAGAGTTATACTACAATACTACATAATACTATAGCAATTTGTTGTTAGGCATACGTGATACTCAAAAGTGTATAATATATTCTAAGCGTAAGGGCTTGGGATTGAATATGAATTCAAAACAAATATTATGAAATACTCTACGACAACCTCGGTGGTTTTAATCCAGCTGAAGGAATTTACAGAAAAATAACGCTATTTTCTAACATAATTTTATCTTAATTCACATTTATCTATAGGCTATTACCTCCTTTCTGTTATTTTAGATTCTGAGTGGAACGATGAATGTATTGATTTTACAATGATGTGTGTTTTTTTATTTTTTTATTTTTTTATTTTTTTTTTTTATTTTTTTTGTGTCTGTGTACACGATAAGTAGTCGAAATAATGCTACGATTTTAAACTTCAGTATCTTGTGCGATCAGAAAGTGAATATCGTTGGTGCATTGGGGAGGTCAAAATTTAAATTTCCCAGTAGTTTTCAAAAGCGCCGGGAAAAACAAAAGAAAAATTAAGGAAAAACGGGAATTTTTACGCAAAATCTGTTTTCGAGAAAATCGATTTTGGTTTTTGGTGTAACTTTAAAAAAAAAGACCGTAGATATATGAAATTTTGACTGAATGTTTATCTTAGCATTTTCTATACACCATAACATTTTCAAAATATTTTGATTTATTTTGAGCTCTTTATGGACATTTTCATTTTCCATTTTTTTTTAGTTTTTTTTCTAAAAATATCAATAAAATTTTATTTGTTGGATAAAAAAGCTTGAAAATTTAATAGAAGGCTCCTAGTATATTGTTTCAAAGGCAAATGAAAAATATTAAAAATCGTTAGTCACAGTTTTTTTTTATAAGCATTTAAAGTTCAAAAAGGTGGGTAAGTGGATTTCGCTCTGCTGTACAGTAGGTTACAAGTGGGTCACTGTATAATGGATGGTATTAAATTTGAATTCAATGATATAATATCATTGTATAAGAAAAACGATTCTGAGCGGAGACGGTATATCAGTCTATGTATTAGACATATATATACTTATCTATGGTATTAAAAAAAAATTGACCTATAATAGGTACCTATAATAAATTCCAAATTAATCATATCATAATATCTATTAGGTACTTATAAGTTATAACGCGTTATACATCAACAAAAAACCGTGGTAAAATCATAGATATATAATAGTATACTTTAGAAGTTTCAAGTACCCACGAATAATATTATACAATCACAACAAAATAACTAAAATAGTTATCCTAGGTTTTTAATATGTAATTTCGTCCAAATTTGTACTTAAAATGACTATAAAAATAAACTGCGTAAATGTATTTTTTAGATTTTTTGGTAACAGAATTAATTACTTACGTGGAATCTTGTTTTAAATTTTCAATTCTTAGATACAAAAATTGAACATTTTATAAATTTTTAACTACAAAATAATTTTTCAAATTAAAATTTAATAAATTTTGTCAAAATTTGATCTGAATTTTAAATGCTTATAAAAAAAAATTGTGCCTATGTATTTTTAATATTTTTCAACTGATATTGTAACAATATATCAGGAGCTTTGTATTAAATTTATACACTTTTTGGCCCAACAGATAAAACTTTATTGATATTTATAGAAAAAAAAAAACTAAAAAAAATTGAAAACTTACAATGTCCGTAAACAGCTCAAAAAGAGTCAAATTATTTTAAAAATTTTATCGTATATATAAAATGCTAATATAAACATTCAGTGAAATTTTCAAGTTTCTACAGTCACTCGTTTTTTAATTACAACAAAATAAGAAAATCGTTACGTAAGAAATCGAGTTAATATCAAATGTTGTAAAAATATGAATTTCAAACGCCCATAAAAATTTAATTTGACTTCCTTATAGACATTTTTTTTTTTGGTAAAGGTAGAATATCCTATAAGGAATCTTGTATTACATTTTAAAATCTTAGATTTAAAAAGAAAAATTTTTATGAATTTATAACTCGAAATAATTTGCAAATTTTCGTGATTTTTCCATATTTTGTCATTTTTTGAACTTTAAATGCTTAAAAAAAAAAAACTGTGACTAACGATTTTTAATATTTTTCATCTGCCTTTGAAACAATATACTAGGAGCTTTCTATTAAATTTTCAAGCTTTTTTATCCAACAAATAAAATTTTATTGATATTTTTAGAAAAAAAACTAAAAAAAAATGGAAAATAAAAATGTCCGTAAAGAGCTCAAAATACATCAAAATATTTTGAGTATATGTTATGGTGTATAGAAGATGCTAAGATAAACATTCAGTCAAAATTTCATGTATCTACGGTAATTTTTTTTAAAGTTACACCAAAAACCAAATTCAATTTTGTGAAAAATCGATTTTGCGTAAAAATTCCCGTTTTTCCTTAATTTTTCTTTTGTTTTTCACGGCGCGTTTGAAAACTATTGGAAAAAATTTACTTTTGACCCCCCAAAGTACCAACTAGATTCACTTTCCTATCAGAAAAGGTACTGTTGAAGAAAATCCAAGCACTTTTACTGTCCTAAAACGTGATGACAGACACAAAAAAAAATAAAAAAAAGGTGGGTAAGTGGATTTCGCTCTGCTGTACAGTAGGTTACAAGTGGGTCACTGTATAATGGATGGTATTAAATTTGAATTCAATGATATAATATCATTGTATAAGAAAAACGATTCTGAGCGGAGACGGTATGTTAGTCTAGGTATAAGACATAATATTATATTAGGTACCTATAATAAATTCCAAATTAATCATATCATAATATTTATTAGGTACTTATAACGCGTTATACATCAACAAAAAACCGTGGTACTATCATAGATATATAATAGTATACTTTAGAAGTTTCAAGTACCCATGAATAATATTATACAATCACAACAAAATAACTAAAATAGTTATCCTAGGTTTTTAATATGTAATTTCGTCCAAATTTGTACTTAAAATGACTATAAAAATAAACTGCGTAAATGTATTTTTTAGATTTTTTGGTAACAGTATTAATTACTTACGTGGAATCTTGTTTTAAATTTTCAATTCTTAGATACAAAAATTGAACATTTTATAAATTTTTAACTACAAAATAATTTTTCAAATTAAAATTTGATAAATTTTGTCCAAATTTGATCTTTAAATGCTTATAAAAAAAAATTGTGCCTATGTATTTTTAATATTTTTCAACTGATATTGTAACAATATATCAGGAGCTTTGTATTAAATTTATACACTTTTTGGCCCAACAGATAAAACTTTATTGATATTTATAGAAAAAAAAAACTAAAAAAATTGAAAACTTACAATGTCCGTAAACAGCTCAAAAAGAGTCAAATTATTTTAAAAATTTTATCGTATATATAAAATGCTAATATTAACATTCAGTGAAATTTTCAAGTTTCTACAGTCACTCGTTTTTTAATTACAACAAAATAAGAAAATTGTTACGTAAGAAATCGAGTGAATATCAAATGTTGTAAAAATATGAATTTCAAACGCCCATAAAAATTTAATTTGAGTTTCTTATAGATATTTTTTGTTTGATAAAGGTAGATAATATTATAAGGAATCTTGTATTACATTTTCATATCTTAGATTTAAAAAGAAAAATTTTTATGAATTTATAACTCGAAATAATTTGCAAATTTTCGTGATTTTTCCATATTTTGTCATTTTAGATTTCTGAACGAAGTGATGAATGTATTGATTTTACAATGATGTGTGTTTTTTTTTTTTTTTTTTTATTTTTTTTTTTATTTTTTTTTGTGTCTGTGTACACGATAAGTAGTCGAAATAATGCTACGATTTTCAACTTCAGTATCTTGTTCGATCAGAAAGTGAATATCGTTGGTGCATTGGGGAGGACAAAATTTAAATTTCCCAGTAGTTTTCAAAAGCGCCGGGAAAAACAAAAGAAAAATTAAGGAAAAACGGGAATTTTTACGCAAAATCTGTTTTCGAGAAAATCGATTTTGGTTTTTGGTGTAACTTTAAAAAAAATGACCGTGGATGCATGAAATTTTGACTGAATGTTTACATTTCCATTTTCTATACACGATAAAATTTTCAAAATATTTTGACTTATTTTGAGCTCTTTACGGACATTGTCAGTTTTCATTTTTTTTTAGTTTTTTTTCTAAAAATATCAATAAAATTTTATTTGTTGGATAAAAAAGCTTGAAAATTTAATAGAAGGCTCCTAGTATATTGTTTCAAAGGCAGATGAAAAATATTAAAAATCGTTAGTCACAGTTTTTTTTTATAAGCATTTAAAGTTCAAAAAATGACAAAATATGGAAAAATCACGAAAATTTGCAAATTATTTCGAGTTATAAATTCATAAAAATTTTTCTTTTTAAATCTAAGATATGAAAATGTAATACAAGATTCCTTATAATATTATGTACCTTTATCAAACAAAAAATATCTATAAGAAACTCAAATTAAATTTTTATGGGCGTTTGAAATTCATATTTTTACAACATTTGATATTCACTCGATTTCTTACGTAACAATTTTCTTATTTTGTTGTAATTAAAAAACGAGTGACTGTAGAAACTTGAAAATTTCACTGAATGTTAATATTAGCATTTTATATATACGATAAAATTTTTAAAATAATTTGACTCTTTTTGAGCTGTTTACGGACATTGTAAGTTTTCAATTTTTTTAGTTTTTTTTTTTCTATAAATATCAATAAAGTTTTATCTGTTGGGCCAAAAAGTGTATAAATTTAATACAAAGCTCCTGATATATTGTTACAATATCAGTTGAAAAATATTAAAAATACATAGGCACAATTTTTTTTTATAAGCATTTAAAGATCAAATTTGGACAAAATTTATCAAATTTTAATTTGAAAAATTATTTTGTAGTTAAAAATTTATAAAATGTTCAATTTTTGTATCTAAGAATTGAAAATTTAAAACAAGATTCCACGTAAGTAATTAATACTGTTACCAAAAAATCTAAAAAATACATTTACGCAGTTTATTTTTATAGACATTTTAAGTACAAATTTGGACGAAATTACATATTAAAAACCTAGGATAACTATTTTAGTTATTTTGTTGTGATTGTATAATATTATTCGTGGGTACTTGAAACTTCTAAAGTATACTATTATATATCTATGATAGTACCACGGTTTTTTGTTGATGTATAACGCGTTATAAGTACCTAATAAATATTATGATATGATTAATTTGGAATTTATTATAGGTACCTAATATAA
>NC_042493.1:122765307-122769104 GCF_005508785.2 Acyrthosiphon pisum
TACCAAAAATCTAAAAAATACATTTACACAGTTTATTTTTATAGTCATGTTTAAGTACAAATTTGGACGAAATTACATATTAAAAACCTAGGATAACTATTTTAGTTATTTTGTTGTGATTGTATAATATTATTCGTGGGTACTTGAAACTTCTAAAGTATACTATTATATATCTATGATAGAACCACGGTTTTTTGTTGATGTATAACGCGTTATAACTTATAAGTACCTAATAGATATTATGATATGATTAATTTGGAATTTATTATAGGTACCTATTATAGGTCAATTTTTTTTTAATACCATAGATAAGTATATATATGTCTAATACATAGACTGATATACCGTCTCCGCTCAGAATCGTTTTTCTTATACAATGATATTATATCATTGAATTCAAATTTAATACCATCCATTATACAGTGACCCACTTGTAACCTACTGTACAGCAGAGCGAAATCCACTTACCCACCTTTTTACTGTTGATAATTGTTATAGGGAAAATATTTATATCGTAGATTTAGACCAATAAAAACTAAAATTCAAACGAGTATAGTTTCTGAGTTATTAAACCTTAAGTATAGCTACTGTAATGTTAACAACATAGTCCATATTATATAAAAATAAAAATAGGAAATGTAGTAGATACAAGGAGAAAATATATGATGATCGGAAAGTTATTGTAACTATTATTAACACATTGGCATATTATTACTTGTAAAAATTGTCTGAGTGTAGTAATAGTAGGTACTCATACTTAACGAATATTACATATTTTATATTTGATGTAAAACCATTATTAAGGATTATCACAGTGAGTTTAACATGTCCAGAACTAGGTAATCATCGGACTTTGGTTTTGGATGTGTCAAAATGTTCAAAAAAAATTATCTTCTAAAAAAAAAACTCACAGTTAATGTGGGAGGTGATTTGAAAAAAAAATACATCTGAATACTTATATACGGTTGTCATTGGTTCGTATCACCAGAGGATACTCTTCAGACGGTATAAGTAAGTACTAAACATTATGATTTTTAAGTATACTTAAAATATTTAAAAATCAAAATTCAAAGTATCGAAAAGATCAAATGCGGTTTTGGCCATGAATACGAATCACCCTGTAAGCGCAGTCGACATGGCCTCACCGGGTGTAAAATATTTCGCGTTGGAGAAAAATGCGCAGTAGATAATATTATTGTATTAAAATATAAGAGACAGATTTTTGTAAAAAAAAACCGTATGTCGATGTTTACCTAGTTATTAAAATTGATTTAAATATATAACGTGATCAATTTCAATTTACAGCAGTGTAACAATTTACAGATTCAAGTGAACACGAGATCGTTGAGTTAAAAATGTATATAATAAATGGGTTTAAAGTTATAATACGGAGATACACATTAACTAAACTCAGTTTAAAAAAAAGTTAATCTAATTTGTCGATTAGTGGCCATCTAGTATCTATATAGTATATAACGTGTTTAAAAAACATATTAAAAGAAATTATAGTGGTATTACTACTAATAGATAGATACTAGGTACCTATATTAATGTAAATATAAGACCTTAGAAACAATAGAAACCAATCAGTTCAAATACATTTTTAACTTCGACTTGATGCGCATTATTTTTAAATCGCGACAAAAACTACATAGTTAAGCTGTTAAAACCTAACTATTTAACTGCCCGTAGTTAATTTCCACTCGTGTGTATTGCGTTTACGACATAACTGTGCTTGAAACTATTTACTGGCTGCGAGAATGATCGGACCTAATACGAGGTAGGCACCTAAATGGCCGTTGTTAAATTGCAGGGAATCAAAATCGAAATGAAAGTTCGTAGAAATCTTGCGAGGGGTCGGTTGTTCCGTCGGCAAGGGGAAAGAATAATTTCGAGCTCACGATCAACAGCTGTTGTACTTGCACATAATAATAATAAATATCATATAAATCATTGGCGCGAGGTGCACTTGATATGACTTCACTTGTAAAAACAATAATTGTGAGATAAGAGTTTTGCGGTGACCGTAAATTGTATATTGTTAACATAATAACTGTTGACAAAAAACTGCGTTCAGCAGAAAAACAAAATAAATACTCGTTTCAAATGTATAGCTAGTGTAACGTTTTTACGATATTATGACTCGAAGATAAATAAACCGTGCCTATATAGGTAAGTTGATGTGTATTTTATATCTTGTTGTTTTTATATGTTTTAAACTGTTTTTTCTGTTTAAAGTTTTAAACAAAATATATTGTTGAGTCTTAAACAGTTTTGAACAGTATATTTAAAATAACTTAATATTAATTCAATATGTAATTTACTTATATACCGATATGCCGTGTACTAGTATATTATTTTTCACTATTTATTACTTATTTTAAATCTTAAAAGTATATGAAATGTATTTTAAATATTTTCTGAATGGATGTTTTATCTGGACATTATATTATATTAAGTAAAAACATTTTAAATTTAGTAATTTATTCAAAATAATTTTAAAAAAAAATTGAAACGAAGGATGGTCATAGTAAAGTTATTTAATATTTATACTTTTTTTTCTGAAGGATATCTATTCTTATTTATATATTATTAATAATAAACCAAAAAAAAAAAGATAACACAATATTCACTTGGATTTTACACTGTTTTAAAAATATGTCTTATTTGTTTTAAACAATGAACAAAACGTTTAAAGCAAGTTGTTTAAAACATTGTGTATTAAACATAATGACACTGATTATAACAAATAGGATTTTTTATAAAATGTTTATGACCGAGAAGGTCAATGATTTATTAAGATTATTGAATATAACTTCTCGTCGTTAACGAATGCGATATAATATTATGGATGATAATATAATCTTGTCGTATAATAATATATATTGTTTGAAGTATGAAATATTTAATTTGAAATGTTTCACTACCTACCTTTATGGTGAAATATTTCACAAAAACGTGAACCATTGAAGTTTTTTTTAACATAAATAAAAACACGATTTATTATTTTTTTTTTAACACAATGTTTAGTGTTCTTAATTCTAATATAAGAATTCGGTAGGTATACAATATACATGTATAATATTATATACCTACTCGCATCATTTGAACATTAAAATATTTAAAATTGTTGAATACCGTTTTAAATGTTTAATACCAAAATGTAGGTAGTAGGTATACAATATTCGTCCCCGTTCATGCAAAGTACACTAAGTCCAAAAATCGACTTAGAAATTTGTATTTTAACAATAATAAGAGCTAGAAATCTCACAGTGTCATATATTATTTACAACTACTCATTAACAGCTACTTCCCTTAAGGGAAACTCAATTAAAAAAAGAAAGAAAAAAATGTGGTTACATATGGTATACATTTAAAGTTTGAAAAAATTTCAAAAGCTGATTCATGTTTTTGGACTTGGTGTGTTTTGCATGAACGGGGACGAATTATATAGGTACCATACAATTATGAAGGTGATTTATGCCAATTATATGTAAATATAAAACTTAATTGAAAATAAAACAAAATGTATTAAAATACTGAAATATTTAATTTTTTTAAATTTTATGAAATTTTCAAACACTTATAGGTATATTTATATATATAATATCGTCTAAATTTTAATCAAATAATGATTATTAATTATTTTTAGTTTTATTTCATTGTCACAGAGGCCAATATTGTTCGCTTTTCAATTATTATTTTCATATATTATAATCAAAAAGACTATCCATTTGAGTTTATCATTATTATTATTTTATACATACTTGATATAACATATTTATTTTAGGTACCCG
>NC_042493.1:122769204-122769372 GCF_005508785.2 Acyrthosiphon pisum
TTATAAATGATTGGTTATTCATTATATTAAATCCAAATGTAAATTTTCATTTAAATTTATGGTGTAATAAAGATATACAAACTACTGCTTCATTTTATATTTGTCTTGCCTTCTTCGCATAAAATATTGTGACCATAATTTTATTGCGATGAAATTCGACGGATACAC
>NC_042493.1:122769472-122783349 GCF_005508785.2 Acyrthosiphon pisum
AGGAAATCGGAATATGGATTTGATTAAAAAATTTGTATTTTAACTAAGTTATATGTTCTATATTAGAATACAATTTGCTAAAATGTATTGGCTGATATATTCTGTTGTCATAAAGAAAAAGTTGGAAAAACTTTATAATTAATAAATACATTATCAAAAAGGTGGGCAAGTGGCTGTCAATCTGCTGTACTGTAGGTTACAAGTGGGTCACTGTAATGTATGATGTTAAATTTGAATTCAATGATATAATATTAATATAAGAAAAACGATTCTGAGCGAAGATGGTCAGTCAGCTTATGATAATACTAAGTATATTATTTTGATGATATTATTGTGAAGAAAGTCATTTATATATAAGCTATTTATGTGGAACCTTGTTTAAAATTTTCAATTTGCCACGAAAATCACACTAAATAAATATATTGTCGAAGTGGTCCGTGGTGGTAAAAAGGTTGGGAAACATCGGTTTAGTTAGACTAAAAACCAAAATCGATTTTGTTGAAAACCAATTTTGCGTAAAATTTCCCGTTTTTTCTTAATTTTTATGTTGTTTTCCCGGCGCTTTTGAAAACTATTTAGAATTATAAAAATTTGACTCCCTGAAAGCACCAACTATATACACTTTCCCATCGAACAAGATAATGTTGAAGAAAATCAAAGCAGCTTTACTTCCCCAAACGGTGGTGATAGACACAAAAATTTAAAAAAATAAAGATAAAAACACATGATTCTCGCTCCACTCAGAATCTAAAATCTAACAAACTAAAATAGCCGAAGAGTTTGTATATTTGAATGGCCTAATCTCAAAAACTAAGGGACAGAATTAGCAGGCTGAGAATGAAAAGGTCCTATGTCAACTTTTTTAAAACATATTTTTTTTGATACATTTGTTTAATTTTCAATTGTGCATCTTTTTGTCTAAAAACGTTGTTTCTACATACAATACTAAGTGGGTTACAGAAAATGAAAAGGTTCTATGTAATGAAAAATTACTGAATCGAGATTATAGTTGTAGTTCGATACAACTTTTTTATTCTGATAAGTTTACGTAAGTATAAAAAGGTTCTATCGTCATGTTATTCAATGTTGGTTAGTATTAAAAGGTATATCAATAATACATTTCGATGATACATTAAAAAACAAAAATTACAATAATGTCGTTCAATATTGTTGTAAAAGTAGGTATAATATAATATAGATTTAATAATATTATCTTCTTATAAAAAATTAAATTTAAAAACTATTTAGTATGTTATCAATTAAAATGGCCAAAAATGTATATTTATAATTTTGTTTTAATGTTTTTAAGACGTGTCAACGATGATGTCATATTACTTATTATAGTTATAGTATTAGCGGTGTTATAAATTATAGTGTAGTCTCAATCTGCAATGTAATTAAAATAGTAAAATTATGTAGGTACATTAAGCAATTTGATTATTTATTTGCTCAAATTTTAGATTCTGAGTGGAAAGATGAATGTATTGATTTTACAATGATGTGTGTTTTTTTTTTAAATTTTTAAATTTTTAAATTTTTTTTTTGTGTCTGTGTACACGATAAGTAGTCGAAATAATGCTTCGATTTTCAACTTCAGTATCTTGTTCGATTGGAAAGTGAATATCGTTGGTGTATTGGGGAGGTCAAAATTTAAAATTCCCAGTAATTTTCAAAAGCGCCAAAAAAAACCAAAGAAAAATTAAGGAAAAACGGGAATTTTTACGCAAAATCGATTTTTCACAAAATTGAATTTGGTTTTTGGTGTAACTTTGACTGAATGTTTATATTAGCATTTTCTATACACCATAACATTTTCAAAATATTTTGACTTATTTTGAGCTCTTTACGGACACTGTCAGTTTTCATTTTTTTTTAGTTTATTTTCTAAAAATATCAATAAAATTTTATTTGTTGATTAAAAAAGCTTGAAAATTTAATAAAAGGCTCCTAGTTTATTGTTTCAAAAACAGATGAAAAATATTAAAAATCCTTAGTCACAGTTTTTTTTTTTAAATGTAATACAAGATTCCTAATAGGATAATCTACCTTTATCAAAAAAAAAAAATGTCTTATAAGAAACTCAAATTAAATTTTTATGAGTGTTTGAAATTCATATTTTTACAACATTTGATATTCACTCGATTTCTTACGTAACGATTTTCTTATTTTGTTGTAAATAAAAAACGACTGACTGTATAAAACTTGAAAATTTCACTGAATTTTTATATTAGCATTTTTCTATACACGATAAAAATTTTGAAAATAATTCCACTCTTTTGAGCTGTTTACGGACATTGGAAGTTTTAAATCTATTAACATTTTTTTTCTATAATATCAATAACATTTTATCCATTGGGGCCAAAAAGTGTAAAACATTTATTACATAGCTCCTGATATATTGTTACAATATCAGTTGAAAAATATTAAAAATACATAGGCACAATTTTTTTTTATAAGCATTTAAAGATCAAATTTTAATTTGAAAAATTATTTTGTAGTTAAAAATTTATAAAATGTTCAATTTTTATATCTAAGAATTGAAAATTTAAAACAAGATTCCACGTAAGTAATTAATTCTGTTACCAAAAAATCTAAAAAATACATTTACGCAGTTTATTTTTATAGTCATTTTATGTACAAATTTGGACGAAATTACATATTAAAAACCTAGGATAACTATTTTAGTTATTTTGTTGTGATTGTATAATATTATTCGTGGGTACTTGAAACTTCTAAAGTATACTATTATATATCTATGATAGTACCACGGTTTTTTGTTGATGTATAACGCGTTATAAGTACTTAATAAATATTATGATATGATTAATTTGGAATTTATTATAGTTACCTATTATAGGTCAATTTTTTTTAAATACTATAGACTATAATATAATATTATGTTTTATACCTAGACTGACATACCGTCTCCGCTCAGAATCGTTTTTCTTATACAATGATATTATATCATTGAATTCAAATTTAATACCATCCATTATACAGTGACCCACTTGTAACCTACTGTACAGCAGAGCGAAATCCACTTACCCACCTTTTTTCTTTTAAATGTATCAATTTTACTGCGTAAATTTGGTAAATTTGTATACGTAAGATCCGCATCTCGATTATACATATATCGATTGGGTCCCTATTGGCTGTTATAATATATTAGTAGTTATTCGGTGCAATAAACCGACTTTTGCAAACGTTCTCTAGCAGTAATAGTTCACGACGCTTTCAGACATAATAGAGAATCCCTTTTTATTTTTCACATAAACGAATCAATATTTAAAAGTAAATTAATATCATGAAATTTTAAAATCGCCTACTTCCGATATTCTCGATTATTAATTTACACCGGGGGAAATAAGTTTGAGGAACACGACCGTGCACGAATGTTAAATTTTTGATTACGACAATGGCTGCAGCTGTTGAATGCCTAATGCACCGAATATTAATGTGTTTTTATATACCTACCTATCGTGTCGGAAACATCGCACGGAATCATCATCGAAATCATTTCTGTCGAAGTCATCATTGATAATTATATATTACCATCGTACACCGTGCCGAGGGGACGTTATTGGACTCTTTGGCGAATAAATCGTATGCGCGTTCAATAATAATATTATTCGACCGATTATCGGGAGAGTTGAATAAATATAATATTATTGATTAAAAATACGTCCAAAACAAACGTTCGGCTGTATAAACTAGTAGGTACCTACGATGTTCGGTAAACGAAATCCAAAATTTTATGTCAACACGTTGACTTAGACACACGAGTCGTTACGCCGATGTCAATTATTATTGGCGTTATAGGTATAATATTCTCGTTGTTCGTCGGTGTACGAATGTGGGTAATTTCGTCGTGTGTGGGTGGGTACACGGTCGACGAACAAATACAACGAAACGTGAAAATTAATTCGTCGACGACTGGGTCGAGACCGCGTCTAGACGTTCGTTAACCGTAGGTATATATAGTGTTGTTGGTAAGCCATTGACATAAAAAATATTCGCGTCGACGACACATCAAACGATCGTATTATAATTTATTTACTACCCGCACGACTGCAGCAATATATAATGCAAAGTCGTCGGCTTTTGAAGTTGTATGATAATAATAACAATATTAAGTTAATTATTCGATTACACGGTGTTTGCGAAAAAAAAAACAACCATCCGACGAGTGACGATCGATTTTTGTTTAAACAACCGTGCTGGGTCGTCGCCGCCACAGTCTCGTTTGATAATGAATGTGAAAAATCCAAAGACATCATCCGATCGGATGATTTGAACGAATCTAGGTAAAAAATGTACGGCGTAGAATCGTCCAAGACAAACCAGATAGGTACCGCGGTCTTTGGCACAGGATAATCAATATAAGGACGAGGTATATTATTATTGTACGCACGTGGTACCTCCCACACACCATAAAAATATTCCTAACTATGGTAAAAATATTTTCAGGAAAATAATATAGTTGTAAGAATATTTTAAAAAGTTGCGTAAATAATTAAGAAATATTTTAGCCAAGACTGGGCATTAACGAGTTAAAAAGTTAAAGTTAAGTTAATAAGTTAATTTTGTATTAACTTTTTAACTTAACTAGTTAATTTTGGCTTTTCATTAACTTAACTGTTAACTTACTAAATTTCTTTTTTAATTAACGTGAAATTAACGAGTTAATTTTTAATTTTAAGAAGTAAGTTAAGTTAATTTATTTTGTTTTTAATTTTATCATATTTCACTATTTCAGTACCTATATTTCGTTTTCATGTCAAAAAATATTTACCGTGAATTGTTTAAAGTAAAAAATGTATATAATTCGAATTTAACTAATATGGAAACACTGTATAAAATATAAACACTATAGTCTATAATTAGTTTTGGGTTGGAAAAAATGAAGTGTGTTAGCGTTGTATAAACAAATTAACTTTTTTTTAACTTAATAAAAAGTTAACAAAAATTGTGTATTAACTTTTAACTTAACTGAGTTAACCTATAGTTAAATTAACTTTTAACTTTTAACTTTTTGTTATTGGTGCATATTAACTTAACTTAACTGAGTTAAAAAAAATCATTAACTTGCCCAGCCTTGATTTTAATTACATTATTCTTTGGCCAAGAAGTTCATAGTTTAGAAAATATTTTATGAAAAAAAATTTTTATGGAAACTTAATAAAACTATTTAGTCAATATTTTTATGCAATCATATAGTAGCTATCAATATTTTGTGAAAAGAAAATATTTATAAAATATTATTGGTCAAATATTCAATATTTAAGCACTTTAAAATATTCACAAAATATTATCATTTCCCAAATGCTGTATGGGCTAACTAGACGTCAAGTAGTACATACAACTTTGATGTATATTTTAAAAAATAAAACATTCACATTTATCTTTTTAGTCACATAATAAAGTTGATGTTATTAAAAATTGTCTTATATAGTAATATTATATAGGTACTTGAAAACTATGAAAATCAGGTTTTGAATAAATTCATAATTAAATAAATTGAGCGGCGCCCGGTGCCAATGTGATTTTGACCTCAAAAACATGGTTTACGGGAATAATGATCCTGCCCTAGAGTTAACCAAATTTGATAATTTTTTTTTTTATTAATATAGGAGAATATTCTACAGCCCGCATCGAACTCCTTTTTTCGATATTTTCATCTCAAACTTAATTATAAGTCTTTAAAAAAAAGACAATTTTTAGCTTTTTTTATAAATTATTTTATACTATTATTTAAAATAAAATACAAAATCAGAGATCGATGCGGGCTGTAGGAAGTCTTCTTCTTTCAGATAAAAAAATACTCATCAAAATCCGACAATTCTATAAAGCTTGAGAGTTATTCCCGTAAAGTAAATTTTTTCGATATAATACACCCTATCAACCACCCCTAAATAGTTATCGGGTAGTAGATTAGTGGAAAAGTCTTATAATTGATGTAGCAACTAAGATATAAAATTTAATTTTCAAATTTTATAGAATTGTGGACAATTTGAAAAACTGGCACCGGGACCCTTAAGCATCATATGCTTGTCGAATCGCCCTGTATTACCATCGAACGGGAAGAGTGCAAAGGTAAACTGTAATAATGTTATGCGTACGTTAACTTACGAAGGTAAGTATATGATTAGAACGTCTGTAACAATTAATATTCACAAAGTCTCACGAGGTTCGATATCATTTCGTTATTTTAGTCGGTATGCAATCTAAATAGGAATTGTATATTTTTCAGATTTATCGTCCTCGACACCGAGCAAACAGTTAAAGATATAAGTTCTAATTTTTTTTTAAGTCAATAAAAAAATAATTGACTCGAGTTCAGTAAATTTAAGTTAACACTACAATACGATCGTTAAGTTAGAATATGATAATTAACAAATATTAAATTTGTTTAAAATTCAATAACTATTATAAAAATCAATTTAAAAAAAAGTTAATCTACTTTTTCAATTAGCACGTGTAGGTAACATAAAGAATATTTTGTGCCCAACTATATTATATACATATTATGTATTTATGTTATATTATCGAGAAAAAACAATAGAAATTAAATTGATATTACTATTATATTAATGTAAGTATAAAACTATAATTATAACTATAACAAATTGAAAAACTTTTTTAATAATTTTAACTTTATGTATTATTTTTAAATCAACTGAAGAAGCTAATAGTTATTCCATCCGTCAGTTAAACTAGTTCAGTTTTTAAGTTAGTTAGAAAGTTAAGTTGAAGAGTTCAAAAAAATTAAGGCAAACCCTTATATTTTTTTGCCCAACTATATATTATACAGTATACACCTATTATGTTATATATTATCGAGAAAAACAATAGAAAAACAATAGAAATTAAATGAATATTGCTATGATGATATTAATATATGTGTAGGTATAAAATTTGAAAAACGTTATTAATAATTTTAACTCTATGTAAAATTAGTGCAAAGGCAAACCGTAATAATGTCAAGTGCGAAAGTTTAAGTAAGTATATGATAATTGAACGTGTATTCCAAATATTCATTAAGTCATTAAAATTTGAGAAACGTTTTTTCAATCATTTTAACTCCTATAATTTTTACGTTCCATAGATATAAACGTTAAACAAAACTTACCTACATATTATATTATATGCCTACCATGGTTGGTGATTAAAAATAAATAATACAATAATAATGATTGTTATTATACCTTTCCGATAACTTATGATACGAGCTTAAACGAAGTAATCGAAGTAATTCGATCGTTCAAAAGTAAAACGATCGAACAAGACTATTAGGTACGCATTTAAAAACGCCGTCTTGACGATATTCCCGAATTCTGTAAACACCGGTGTTGAGACTTATCTGGACAAATATTTAGCCATCTTTAATTTATCTTATCTATACAATAAATACAGTGGAGTCTCGATGACTCAAATCTCGAGGGAAATACTATAATAAATTTGACGTAGCGAGTCGTCTAAATAGTTAACGCTGTATGATATAAATTCACTTGTCAGGATGAGTAAAAACATAAAAATAATAATTTCAACACCAAAGAAAGCGTTCTGGTTTATATTTAGTTATTTCAGTGAAACCTCGATAATTCGAATCGGTCTAGGCCAAAAACAAAATTCGAGTTATCAGAAAAAATTAGAAAAAATTGTACGCATAAGTACATTTTGAAATGCAGGGGCCAAGATATTCTTTCGAGCTTACGAAAATTCGACTTAAAGACGTTCGACTCATCGAGGTTCCACTGGATAGCATTATAAGTTGTTGGCACCGTCGTGTCTCGATAAATCGATTTTTTTCCTTGCCCTTTTGGGTGTTTTGAAGTCAGGTTAGAGATGTGTAAGTCAAACAATACATTAGCCGAATTTATTTATTCCCCTTGGAATTCGAGTCATCGGGACTTGACTGTATTTCATTTCAAAATCAATTTATTATTAATTTATCATACATGTCGTGTATAGGAAAAAGAAACTCCGTGATAAAAAAAAAAAAAAAGTGCTCCTCCAAATGGCTGAAATCCTCTGGCCTGGTCTGCGTTGGGAAGGCTGTATTTTAAAAGATTTCCTAAACATCCCGGGAGAAGATTATAATATTATATGGAATCCAGTACCGGAAGCAGGAAGTATAAAATAGAGATGACCGGAAGTAGATCTTACGAGAGAGGTCTTGAGAGGACGATCGCGGGCCAAGGGGGCATCTCTTGTGTCCGTTTAACTTGAGTTCGGAACATGGCGAATTCAGCCGATCACGTGGTTCGGCTTCGTTTGTTTAAAAATTAAAGTGAATCGACCTATTGTGTGGTTGGTAAGAACATTATCTGCGGTTGTATGTGATAGTTTACGTTTTTGGCAAGCTCCGCGTATAATATTATATTATACAGAGTGGATCAAAAGTTCTCATAAGTCACGACAAGAGGTCAGATTTATATTATCATAAAATCCTTAAGATAAAATAATGTTTTTATGTCGTTTAAAATAGATAATACAGTAGACGCCGCTTATAAGACTCACTTTGGGGACAGCACAAAGTGAGTCTTATAACCGAATGAATCTTATAGGCGAAGTGAAAAAAAAAAAAAATTAATTACGTATTTATAAATTTTATTTTACTACATATTTTAGTTTGATTTTAATACATTAACACATATTGCATACTTTTATTATTGAATAAATGTAATAATCCCGATAAAAAAAACTAAAATTATAATAGGTAAATATTACATATAAAAATTATTTATTTTGAAAAAAATTTGTAATTTTAGTTTGTTTTTTATTTTGTTCTAATATTCCGAAAATATACTGTTCGTATTCGCATTGTATATTAAAATATTATTTACGAATATTATTTAATTTTTTAATACCAATTTATTTCTATAAATTATAACCAAAAAAGTTTATTTTCTACTATTTATCTTACGAAATTTGAGTCTTATAACCGATTTTTTTTTTAATGTATTTGGTGCATCCGGACCGTTCCGAACGATTTTGAGTCTAATAAGCGACTGAACCTTATATCCGTGAGTCTTATAAGCGGCGTCTACTGTAATATATTCTCTTCGTATTTTGTTTTCAAATACCAAAAAAATATTCTACGAAAAAAAAAAATTATTAAAATTATTCAGTTAAAATGTATTGTTAATTTGGTTTACAATAATATTTTCAATGTATTTCGTTCGATTTATTTTACAATAATAATGAATAACTACCTACACATTGTCTCGATGTCATTTTAGTACGCCGATTTGTGAGAACGTTTTTGTATAATATCATGCTGAAGGCCAGCTCGATTTCACTGGAGAATATCGCAAGTCGGCTACCATATAGTTGGTGAATAATTCCCCGAAAGTTGTACTGTGTTTTTAAAAATTTTTTTTTTTGTTTCTGCAATCGCAGGTCGAGGCAGTAACACTGCTTCGATTTTCTTCAACACTACTTTATTCGATGGGAAAGTGAATCTAGTTTATGCATTCAGGAGGTTAAAATTATCAATATTTTTCATAAGTATTTAAAGTTCAAATTTTGACAAAATACGTAAAATTCACGATCATTTGCAAATTATTTTGAGTTAAAAATTCATAAGGGTTTTTTTTTTTAATTCTAAGGTTCGAAAATTCAATTCAAGCTTCCCGATAAGTTTTTCTACCTTTATCAAAAAAAAAAAAAAAATATCTACCCGAAAATCAAATTAAATATTTAAGAACGTTTGAACGTTTGAAGTTCAAATGTTTACAACATGGGATATCCACTCTATTATTCATGTATCGATTTTCTTAAGATATGCTTCTTTATGAAAAATAATGTTTTTTCCTATGAATTCAGCTGTATTCAAGAATCGTATAATGATATCTTACTCCCATTTCACTGCATTCACTGGTAATATAAATCCGACCTCAAGCTGTGACTTGTGATTAAGTACGCAAACCTCACTTAAAAACTGAATTATTCAAAAAAAAAAAAAACTCACAGACAGACTAACACCTTTACCATCAACGTGCATTCTGCTGAGCATAAATTTCCGCGTGACGCATTTGTAAGACGTGAACAACTAATGCTCTTGTCGCGTCCTCTTAACGGCCTGAATAAAAAAAATTACGTTATTTTCACTACCTAATAATACAATTTACTATAAAAAACATCAATGCAAACTTATAATCTGTGTTTTAAATTTAAGTATTCGAGTATAGTAGCTCGAGGTGTACTCTTAAAAAGTTAGATTTATTAATGTAAGTAGGCATTCAAACATTTTGTATCTAGACAAAAAAATATTTATCTATCATTTCTATCTATAGGTAAATTTCGAATTCGGTCACGTCTTATCTTTATCCGGGTAAAATAAAAATACTCGTCTCGTTCCAAAACTGTCACTATAGGTATAATAATTATTAAACTTGGTTATTTGTTTTTCACGCACGAGAGAATCGCTATTAGTTTATGTCAACGGAGTACAACGGAAATAATAATATTATTATAATTTTTGAAGTTTCGATGACTATTATATTATTATTTGAAAGTTCGAACGATTGGGGTGTTTTTTTTGTTTCGGTACCGTTGCATAATATATACATACTTTAATCGAAAACAATTTTTTTTCGAACGAACGACGTCAAATGGAAACAATATTATTATATTTACCGCTCGAAATCGTTATAAAGTTAAACAATACATTTTTCTTGTTCGTTGTTTTGTGTTCGAGAGCCCCGGACTCAGCAGTGTAGGCCAACAACAACGATAGTAATAATATTATAATCGTAAAAAAAAAAAATAAAGGAGAAAAATCGATTTCGCGTTGTCGGCATACGACGGTCGTGGCTATATTATTACGACGTTATCGTTAAAACAAATCGAAAGTTTTCGACCTTGCAGCGGCAGCCAGCAGCAGTCGTCGCCGACACGCCCCACCTGCCATAAAATAATAATAATATCTAATCCATTAAATATAATATTATATTTTGCCCTCGTGAGCCCGTCGGATAATGTTACCCGACGATGCGCCGTTCTATACTTTCATAATAATATAATACTTTGTAGGTAGATATAATAATAATAATAATAATAATATAAACATATCATTATACCACATGACGTAGGTAGGTATGGGTAAAAGTCGGTGGCGCCTAAAATATTATTATTATTATTGGCTATACGACCATACAATGTCATACAGAGTGATTCGCCGAGAGTGCTTATCGACCTCCGTTTCTCCGTTTGACATCGAATTTATTCGAGTTCTGATTTTTTTTTTTTAAATTTTTAAGTTCACACGCGTCTCAAAAGAGGACGCCACACCCGCATGTTGCCTTAAAAATTTGAGTGATTCGACCTATTGTGAAACTCGATGGTAAGATACATTATCTGTATTTTGTTGGAAGTTTTTTTTACGATCATTCAGTTTTCAAGTGAGTTATGATCATTTTTAATTTTCATTTATTATAAACCTATAACCTAACCAGTATTGAGATGTTTGGAGAAAAACTAAAATAGCTTTAAGAGGACTCTACAGCTAGCCACTTGTTGTCTCCGTAACTCCGTCTCTCATAGAAAATTTACGCTCAGCAGATCACGATTAGTTCCGTTGATAAAAAAAATTAAAGTGAATCGACCAATGATGAAACTTGAAGGTAAGACCATTATCTGTGTTTGTTTGTGGATTTATTACGATATTTCGATTTTTTTAGAAAGTTATGCGTACATAATATAGCGTAAAATAAAAATACTCGTAACTTACTTAAAAACCGAATAATCTTGAAAAACAAACACAGATAATGGTTTTTACCATCAAGTTTCATAGTAGGTCAATTCACTCAAATTTTTAAACCAACGGAGCTGAACTTAATCTGCTGAGCGTAAATTTGCTATGTACACACATTTGCTATGTAAGACGGAGACTACAACTATCTGTGTAACGTCCTCTTAAAGTAAATAACATAATATATATATATATAGAACATAAATACTTCTTTGATGTTTTATATGAACAATCGACGTATTATGATAATAATTATAAAAAATATGAATAACCGTTTTCGATGCAGTGTTTAAATTTTAGCTTGTCTTATTAATATTTTTATCGATTTTTTTCACGGCCACGACCATTTGTCCCTATTTAAAGTGTTAATGACCATATTTTCAAGTGCTTAAATTTTTCGCACAACTTGAGAATGTAAGTATAGTAAGTTACACAGCAGCAGATGATTTTCTTGAAAACATCGATGTATCCAAATCGAAATTTGAACGAGTATAGTTTTTGAATAATATTATCTAAAGACACAATTATAGTAATTAATATGAATCAATCAATATATTTTATGAAAAAAAATGTAAGTACGAAATTAAATTTCACATCGATTTCATACATTTTGTGCAAAACAATTTTCGAGGACCATTATCCTTAGGTAGTGTATAAACATTTTAATCACACAGAAACTGTACTCGCGTTCGAGTTTTGATTTATATTCATAAACATTTTCAAATAAATCATTTGCTCCGTATTATTTTACAGTAAAAAAGGTCGGTTGAAAAAAAAAAATGTTTTATTCCCGACGGGACACTCTTGTTGAATGGTGTAAAAGACCTGAGTATTTGAAAATGTGATCATCGAGTGTACTTGAAATGACTTGCACAATTCACAATTCGGATAAATTCATTATTTTAAGGAAAAAGGCGAGCGTGTTCGGCGAATCGTCCTGCAGTATAACATTATAAAGAGTGTCATTTTCCCGGGACCAGACGAAGACAAGAATTTAAAATATTTCTCTAGTCTTGCAGAGAGCCGTCCACGCTTTTGTTTAAACTTACATGCCTTAACACGATGTTATATTTCGATCACAAAAACGTGAAATAGGAATTGCGCATTTTTGGAAAATTGTCGATTTTAATATTACCGTAACAGACTAGCTAGGAAACGATAATTTATAAAGAAGGTTTAAATCCCGCGCACTGATTTAGGCTTGCGCAAAGGCGTAGTCTGCCTATGTACAGCTATACTAGACCTGCATTTGCTCAATGCAAAGGCGTGCGAATTATTTGCATCTCGATTAGTATAAAGACGGTGTTCATAATATGTTAGAGATTTTTTTTTTTTTTTTTTTGAAATCGACTTAAGATTTTCTATCACGAATAATCAGTACTTAATAACATTTCTGATGGTTTTACATAGGTGGGTATTTTTTGTAACAACTTCTTTGTCTACCGACATCAAACGCGTTGAACATTTTAGTTGAGTACTTTAACCGTCTTAGACGATCTCCTTCGTTTCCTTTTGCTTTAATAGTTTTTTATATTGAAAAATATAACAATTGTCTTTTGCATTAAGCATGAACACGATGTAATGATTTTCTTTGTAAAAAAAACCCGTTAAGTGCATTGAGGTGGAGTTGAGGTGGAGTGTGTCAGGGGTGTCGGAGATTATTAGAGTATTCGATTTGAATGCAAAGACTAATAAAAACGATTCAGGTCGGAGGATCAGCGTAACAAATGGTAATTATATGTAGCAATATATATAGGTATATATATATATATATTTATATTATATATAAAATACTATGTTTTATAAATAATATTATGTAAGTTGAAATTAGATACATAAATTGTGTTTATGTTCAATAGTAAATTGAACGAATATAAATTCATACATTTTCATTTTTTTAGTGGCTATTTTAAAATTTTATTTGTTTCTATGGTGATAACCACAGGTTAGAAAAAAAAATAGCTTAAAAATAGGATATTTTGGTGATTTTTCCCGTGGCGTTAAAAACTATTGAGAAAATCGAAAAAATGACATATTTAAAGTACCATCTTGTTCCAATTTCCTTAAAGATAAGATACTATATGTTGAAATCGAGCACTCCTTCTGGGTAGAAATTTCGTTT